>NW_024573533.1:0-171933 GCF_018153835.1 Drosophila eugracilis
GTATATATTTTTTTGTTTCGTAAAAATGGGTTTTTGCAAAAATATTGGGCATTGGGACCAATGTGTAATGTCGGAATGGGTTACTTATGTGGTGCTGTGTATGCAAAAACACCCAAGAGAACTATAGCTTGTTGAAGCCGTTTTGACCAAACAAAGAATAAGTAAGGCGAGGCCGTTTTGACCAATCAAAGAATAAGTATAGCGAGGGGATTGCGGAGGCAGATCTGTCGTCGAACCTGGGCTGTTGCCTAGCCAAATGACATGGAGAGGGGCTCGCGGGGAAGGGTCCTCCGTTAAGACAAATAAGAATATAAGAACAACAAATTGCCGCTGCAATGCACGAGTGGCGGTGTCGGTGGAGTGGGGAAACGATAAAAAAAATAAGACTGCTGCGAAGCTAACTCGAAAAATTCAAGTATATGCAAAGATATATATAAAATCGAAATTAAATGCACACAATTAAACAGAGCAATGTATTGGTTACTTGTAACGTGGATGTCGTTAGATTTTTTTCCTTATATCGTTAGGTTCCCATATTCGGTGTTAGATTTTATAGACAAAAATTTGCAATTTATTGCAATTTTCACAGAGGCACATTCGCAACGAATCCTTTATTGACCAACTGTATACATATATGTACATATGTGTAAAAAGTGGTTAACGAAATTCTGAAACTTCTATTATGAAGACAAAACCTTCATGTTGGGAGATTCCGCTTTGTAGGACCTGATCGATTAATATGCATGTCAGATGTAACAAAAACATGGGGTATCGTTATGGTGGTTCAGACATGGGTGACCTCGAACAATAATTTCTTGCTAGGTATTTGATATCAGTAATTTCATAACAAATATACCCAGAATGCAAAAATACCCCCGAATACAAAAGCGTTGATCACAGCAAAACACTGTTTTCCCCAAGAACAATACAGAATTGAAAAACATGAGCACTTTCTTGAGCACATGTGCCAAACGTCCAATTATTTTTTATTCTGAGACTTTGCAATGTTATATGTATTTTTACCTAGTCTATTATTAATAATGCAAATTTTATTGAATGGTAACAAATTTTTTTTAAGTTAAACTTAACAGAATGTTTTTACTTTTGCATGCAATTTATATGAAGTTCGATTTCAATGTGTAAAGAGTCTCTTGTGTTGTTTTTAATTTACCTTATTCAGGATAATATTTATTAGATATAGATAAGTCTTTTCCGTCATATGTAACGCCCTCATACAAGAACTTTCGGTTTGAGCGACATTGAGGCCCACACCTAGTGGAGCCACAGTTGCGACATTCATACCAGCAACCACCACATTCTTGATTCATACAGTCGCCTGAAACATACCATTTTTATTTTTCATTTAAACTTATAGTTTTACCTACAAATGTTTAGCCCGTTGAAGCGGATAATTCCGTATTCGTCATATACGCTATTTTTACCAATGTTGTGTCCTTTCTTTCCTTTTTTTTTACTTTTTTCGGAATTTGTTCTCACATCTTCATTAGTTACGCATATTTTTCTTTGCCTCTGACGTAGGTTGCGACTTATTGAATAGTCTGGATCTTTGTATGAACTCATTTCATTTGTAGTTTTATTCAATTTCAACAAATTAAATGATTGAATTTAATATACAATATGCATTGCTAATAATCCATGCACACTGTCTTACTTCTGCTATCGAATTAAACACACAGAGGTTATCGAAAAGAATACATATGTGTTAGAGACCTTTTTTGACATATGTAGTTTCCCAATTATAGTTAAAGTATTTAAGTTAAAACTTTTTAATTTTATGTTTAAAATATATTTTCGAAATGTATATCTTTCATTTGAGACATATTTCTCGAAATATTAAGAAATAAACTTGCAACAATTTGTACACCCATACAATAAATACTGTGCCGACTGTTGATATTTTACAATTTTATTGAAAATGGAAAATTTGAAAATTTGTCAGACCGAAGTTTAGTAAAAATAGAGCATTTTTGAAGATTTTGAAATGATTAAGCATGCATATTCAAACGATCCGCCGCAAAGATTTGTAATATTTTTTTTTTGTATAAATACCAATGGATTATTTCAAGGTGTAACATATTTAGCTTTGAAAAACATGATGTGCCACAGCATCTATTGTTCGCTTATCCGATGTATTTATTCTCTTTATACTTATATTTGTCATCGATACTGAAGTCATCATTATAGATTTAAAAAGAAGACCGTTACACACTCCGTTAAAGAAGAATTTCAGCTATAATATAATTATATAATCGATATCGGCCTTACCACAGTGCTATGGACAATGTGAGCTATAGTTTATAGTCGCTCGATGTTATTAATTTGTATTTACAATTTGTTTAATATGTTTGTTTAATTTTTTTTTGAAAATATGTGTAGTGATATCTTAACGTGAAATAGTTACGGCCGCGGCTCTGTGCAAGTCCAACCACTTTGCACTGTCTCAACGGCATCTGTAATGACCCCATAGTTCGGTCACGGGATGCCTATTAAAGCAGAACTTTTCATAAATTTGGACCGATTATTGTTAATTAATTTTGAAAGATGGTCATTAATTAAAAGCCTGCGTAAAGTGACAAATCCTATCAGAAATTCAACAACTTTTCTACTTCGACTTAAAGTTTTTAAGCCTTTCCCAATGTCGTATGGATGAAAATAAAATAATCATTTTAAATGAGCCAACATCAGTACAGTACAAACTAATTCTAGTAAACGAAACAAATCCAATAAATTTAATATCGGACCAAAGCTATAGCTTCTGGGGCTTTCAGCTTGTTAAACTTATGCTCTACATCAAGGATGCTCAGCGCCTATGCTCTGAGGGCTCATTTGTTAATGTAATTGCTCGGAGCATACGAACTTGCTAGCCCATGAGCTTTGTGCGCTCGCGGCGATATTATACTATTGATATTTCGTTTTCCTCTTTCCACATCATTCCGTCATCAAACGCAGTATAATTTGTTGTTGTTTCTTTCTGGAACATCTTGGAACATATACACTGCAAATCTTCTTTAAACCTGTTTGCAATGTAGAGTATATTT
Source organism: Drosophila eugracilis (assembly GCF_018153835.1). Lineage (NCBI taxonomy): Eukaryota > Metazoa > Arthropoda > Insecta > Diptera > Drosophilidae > Drosophila > Drosophila eugracilis. The sequence continues at coordinate 3,060 of NW_024573533.1, forward strand.
CGCATTTGACGCATTTAGTCTATTATAATAACTCCGGGCTTATATGAATTTAATGTTTTAACTACTATAGATATCAAGTCGACAATTGATAATGGGATTTTCAGGAATTTAAGTCGGCAGCGTGTAGGAGTAGTGAAATTAAGGGATGTTATTAAAATTGAACATTATATCTTTTTTATGATTTTACATTTGTATAAGACAAATTATAGTAAATAGTATGCCATTAGTTGTGACAAGTTGGTTACGTGTTGTGAGGGAGGGGAAGATCCAAAAAGGCTGATGAACTGAGCTAAGTGTGCTTTTTTGAGGTTTGAATTGTTTCTACCAGTGGCAAGTGGTTTGTTTTTAATTTAGTTCAATATGCATTATCGTACTCAAGGTATGATCTCGTGACAGGGTGGGTTAGCTTAGCAGTTCGGTTAGCTAGCCTTTATTGTGTATAAGTTGTGTTTTCTTTGCTAGGTACAGAGATTATCCTTGTAGATTATAGTGTATACATTTTCGGAGTGGATACTGAAGTTTATTTGGATGTTTATAGGGTATTCGGTAACCTATAGTACAGAATTGGTAGAGCAAGATAGTTAAGGTATAAGTTTGATATCAGGCAATCCTGCGATGATCTGAGTACGTTATTATGCTTGTTAAAGGGATTATTGTATTCATTGAAAAGTATGGTATAGATAGAAGGAAGCGTTTTCGATTCTATAAAATATATAGGATAGCGTGTCCGTCCGTCTGTCTTTCTTTACGCATGTCCATATGAACGCTGAGATCTCTGGAACTGTAGGACAAACAAGGTTTGAATTAGCATTCATATTATTGAGAGAGCTACGCAGCAAAGTTTATTTCTGAATCCTTCCTCGCCCACAAATTTAGGTGGTACTGGTACTGAGATCTCGGTATCTACACATGATACAAAGGATTAAGCAATAGTATTCAGTGATGCGTATTCTTCTTTTTACATTTGGCCACGCCTACTATAGCGCGAAAAACTGTGGCGCTAATAATATTAAAATATATGATTTCGGCATTGCTTAACATTTTAGCAAATTGAATATTTAAAATTGCGTAAGACAGTAACTGCAAGTTGTGAAAAGTTTCGATTTATTAAGGACTTATATTTATTTCTAAGATGTAAGTTTTGATAGTCTTAGTTATTTTTGTGGGAGAGTGTCCTAAGTAAGTTGCAGCCAAAGTAAAAAATTTTTTGTATCTCGAATCAAGATTAACAACCGCTAATTATAGACTTCATTACCATACGTAATGTATAGTTAAAGATGGTTTAGGACAAACCCTTTGGGTAATGTAAGATATTAATAAAATTATGTTGATCGTGGTAGTAATTAAAATACACATTGAAGTTAAGATGCATTAGTTTAAGAGACATGGTAAATGGTTTAAGTAAATTATTAAGGGTTTTTAAGAAGTTTGAGATAGACGAAGTTATAAGTAGCTTATGGGGGATAAATAGAGTTTTGGACTTATTATACCCGTTAAAAGGGTATACTAGATTCGTTGAAAAGTATATAACAGATAGAAGGAAGCCTTTCCGACCCTATAATATATATATATTTTAGATCAGGATCAATAGCGAATTCGATTGTCCGTTTTTTCTGTCCGTACTTCCATCCGTCCGTCCGTACGAACGATGAGATCTCAGGAACTATAAAAGATACGAAGTTGAGATTAAGCACGAAGATTCTTGAGGTCCTTAAGCAGTTATGCCCAAAAGTCACGGAGAACTAAAACCGCTAAAGACTTAGGAACTATTAGAGCTAGAAAGTTGAAATTAAGGTGTTTAATCTTGAGATGCCAGCGCATGTTATCGTGCTACCATTATCGGGTCACACTCACGCCCATGACCACCAAGCTCGAGAGACGGTCTTCGAATTTTGTAGAAGAGTTCGGATTAAGCATGTAGGTTTTTATGATGCCCCAAATGCGAATTGTTTCTTTCCGATCTAGCCACGCCCACCCTAACGCCCACATATCGTGGAAAACCAAAAGTGAAAAGATGTCGGAAACTATAAGAGCTAGAAAATTTTCCTTAAGATACCACTTTAATCTGGCCAAGTCCACACTAATATCTATCGATTTACCAAAAATTTTTGAAATTTGGAACAATATTTCGCTATTTATAAAGAAATGCAGGTTATAAGGCGTGAGGCGTGAGCAGTGACGTCATTATCAGTTACTCAACATGATTTCTCTGACAATAGGAAAAGTCGCGGCACTTGACTATTGCGTTTCTTTTTATTATACCCGTTAATCGTAGAGTAAAAGGGTAAACTAGATTCATTGAAAAGTATGTGAGGAGTAGAAGGAAGCGTTTCCGGCCTTATAAAGTTTAATATATATATTCTTGATCAGGATCAATAGCGAAGTCGATTGAGCCATGTCCGTCTGCCCGTCCGTCCGTCCGTCCGTATGAACGCTGAGATCTCAGGAACTATATCAGATACAAAGTTGAGATTAAGCATGAGGATTCTTGAGGTCCCGGTACAACGCAAGTTTATTTCAGCATCCTGCCACGCCCACTCTAACGCCCACAAATCACGGAAAACTAAAATCGCTGATTTGGTACTATTATTTGGCCACACCCACCCATACGCACACCAAACTCAAAAGACGTTTTTCGCATTTTCAAGAAAACCTGATATCGTGGTAACTATAAATGATAGAACTTTCGAACTAAGCATGTAGGTTTTTATAATGCCCCAAATGCAAATTGTTTTTTTTTCCATCAAGCCACGCCCACCCTAACGCCCACAAAACCCGAAAAACCAAAAATGCAAAAATCTCGGGAACTAAAAGAGCTAGAAAGTTGGGCTTAGGAATATGTATTTTAGACATACCACTGCAACTTCCCACAAGTTTTCATAAGGCCACGTCCACTCTAACGCCCACAAACCGCGAAAAACAGTTGCGTCTATAATAATATTATGAATGAATTTGTAGACTTCAGTTACTTTTAGGGTCTTAAGATCGTCAACGATTTTTTTTCAGGAATATCATATTGGGTTCGTGGGTATAAGATGTACTTTAATTATTACAATATTGAGAAATTTATGAAGCTCACATTTAATTTTACAAACCAGGTAAGTTCAGTTGTGTTATTAAATTTATCAGCATCGGCTTGGATTTTGAACAGCATGAGTCCCCCATGTTGGATATAGAGACAATACTTTTTGAGATAATTTTTATCGCGCGATCCATCAGAATCAATATTAGATGGTTATATGGAAGTTGTATTACGGGTTGGTTGTGGGGTGCAAAAATGGCGCTTTAAATTTCCTATTTTTTTTAGCATTTTAACTTATTAAGTGAAGAATCGGTACACCGAAAAAATACCTTAACTTTGAATACAAATGAAAAAATAAACCAAACCTAAATTACATAAAATGGTTTACTCCTATAGAAATGGCAGCCTCATTGAAACTTAATTGTTATGGCAAAACCTTGTCGGTTTAGATGTATCAGTAGTCTAGCTGAAAGTAGATTTCTAGCAGTAAGCTGCGATGTTTTTCCAGCCTGTCACTGTATCCCCACTGTATCCCCCTCTAACAAAGAAGAGTGAAAAGATAGCGGTATCTTATCTTATTACCGATCCGACACATCTTTCTATGGCAGGCACGTTGGAGCACCTTTTTTTATTCGGAAAATGTCCCTTGTCAAAGAGATTCTTAAATTGTTGACGAATTTTAACAACCTCTTCGATACACCTTCTGAAATTAGATTATCTATGTTAAAGTTTGTACGTATGATCTTGCTGCTAAGGAAAACTCAGCTTCTTTATCATAGGATAACTGCAGCATTGCAAAAATGGCAAAAAAAAAAACAGCAGTCTTAGTGCCGTAATTTCGTCTTCCGACCTATCGTGCCATAAGATAAGATTGAAGAAACTGGTGGGGATGTGAGATACAAACACAACGATACATTTTGCAGACGTCTTCGAAAGGGAAGCAGGGTAGTGAAGATTTTTGGTTAAATTGGGGGCCCTGTGTACAACAAATCATTCAGAGAATATCCCAAACTTGACTTTGCTGAACCATCGACAACAACTCGCAGTTGTGTAATTGTGCTATCCAATTTTCAAACACAATAGTGGCAGATAATATTGATGCGCTGCCGCGATTTTAGATGCAAGAGACATGTGGTTAAGAGTGAGGTATTCCTTAACGAAGGCTGTATACTGCGACTTCAGATCAGATAAAACATCAAAACTGGTTTTGGCAGGAACCAGATCCCAACGTTTGTCTAGATTCCAGCCGAGTGTAGTGCTGTTGAAATTGGTGCTCGCATAGAGCATCATACTGCGAAATTGTTGTTTTAGAATATGGGAAAATATCTCTTTAGTGTATAAGAAATCGACTCTGACTCCTACTGAATTTTGCAAGATGAGTTATGCTGTAACATGTGCTTCAACCAAGACGAGTGCAAAGATTGCGGTAGGGATTTATCCCAGTCAAGCTTATCCTTCCATAGGACCTACATAAAAATCTTTAGCTTGGAGTTGATAGGGGCAATAATCCTAGAATGTAGCTATTGCCAAAAAATTGCTGCGCTTGGATGCAGTCTGGTCTTTCCACGGGAATGAGAAGCTGAAAGAAAAATTATCCGATAGGGTATCCCAAGCTGATTTAGCATCGAGTGCCTTAAAATGAAGGTGGGAAGGTTTCAGTTGAAATAGGTGCTCGCCTAGAGCATCCTCCTTCGAAATGGTTGTTGTAAAATCTGAGCCACTTCTCTTTAATGTGTCAGAAATTGACTCAGACTCAGACTGAATGCTGGGCTCTTAAATCGAGGAAACTGAAGTTGAGCGCATAGGGGCTCCTACCATTAGACACCCTGAGACGATCGAGCCAAGTCTGAGGGGTGAATTGTTACCTAATCAAATTTGTCCAATACAAAGCAGCTTGAAGAATAAATTTGCTCCAATAAGCAAGTCAATGCGCTGACTTTTGTAGAAGAGAGGATCAGCGAGCTCAAGATTTTTGTGAATTGCCAACTCAGATGGGTTAAGGTCGGCAGCTACAAGAGACGTGCTGTACTTGGCATTAGCGGATTTAGCTGAAAACCCGACTTAACCGAGTCATCGGATGCTAGCGAGGACTCGCGGATCTCTGATATGGAGATGGTTGAGCGATGGATTTGGAGTTACAGTTGATTTGCGAAACGAGAGGTTACGAAGTTGATTTGAGTGTCCGAGTCGAGTAAGGCCCGGAAGCAAGCAACACGTAATCGGCATTATTTGGCGACGAAGCTACATGTGGTGGTTAGGGCATGGCTACAGAAACTAAAGATGAGGTATGTGGCGGCACTTCAGGACCAGGCTACGGAAGGGATGCAATGGGATTCGATTGCATATGCAGAAGAGTATAATGCTTCTATTGGCAGTTCCTATAGCTACCAGATTTGTATTGCCGTAAGCTGTGTCCCTTTCGTAGGCAATTTAAGCAAGGTGCATCCTTTTTGCTTTGTTGTAGCGCTGAGTTGGAGTCAATCCTAGGTGTATGATCTACCAAAGATCCAAAAATGTGAAAAATTTGTCCCAATTCGGCAGCTTCCTTCTCCTCCCACCTCTCCTGGTTCCAATGGTCCAGCTTCTAAGAGATGAGATGGATCAAAACACCGTCAAGAATTTCGTTCGTAGTTGCTGATTTGTAGTACTTTAAAAGCGGCACTGATGCCATGCAATTCCATTGAATTTGCCATGGGTTTTCTCCTTTCGCTGTTTAAGTAGCAGCAGATTCTTCCTTTTGTGTCACGGTACGCGGTGGCAAATCTTATGCGCGGATTCCATCCTCGCGATTACTAGCCGATCGAGGTTAAGTTGATAGCAGTCAAAGTCGGAATTCATCATCTCGACTAACTCTAACCTCACCTGCAATTCACTTTCATCGCACTTGGCTAACTGATCGTCAGGTAGAAGTGTATTTAATGCCGCAAGTATCTGGGACACTTTTCACAAGTTTTGTTTTATTTTCTTGCGACATTTCGAAGTAATTTCGAAAAGAGTATTCAGCAGTCACCAAGCGAATTTTCCGATGCACTTGACTAACTGTGACGAAAGCGAGAATAGAAGTAGCGGGTAGAACGAAACCGAAAAACAAAAAACCGCCGCTTAGCAACCGAAAATATGTAACGCTCGGCGTTGTATAAAAGTTTTCGAAATGTACAGAAGCCGATGCTGACTGCAGCTTTGGTTTGCAGGTATAAGTGAATACCGTACAAACGATGCGAATTGAGTTTATTGACCTTCATACCGAATTGTGTAAGAGGCGCTTGGAATTATTAAAACGATAGTTAATCGTTAATAATTTCATAACTTTCACACGCGTTCCTATGAAGGATGTAGGTTTATATGATGCCCCAAATGCGAATTGTTTTTTTTCCATCTAGCCACGCCCACCCTAACGCCCACAAAACCCGAGAAACAAAAAATGCAAAAAATGTCGGGAACTATAAAAGCTAAAATATTTTGGTTTAGAATACTTAGAGTTAGAGTTGCTAGAGTTACCACTGCCGAATATTTTAAAATTTTGTAAAACAATGAAGGGTATTTATAGTATATATATATATAGTGCATTCCATTTATAACCAGCAATACCTGCTGCACCAACAAATTCCAGTGGAAGAACTTCACAAGCTGAATGGCCCAATAAAATGCTTGCCCTGCCAGGAGTATGGAGACACCACAAGATAGATGATCCAAATATCAGAAAATGCGAAATCTGCGGGGAAATTCACACTGCAAAATCAGAGGCCCAATGAGGAGCTCAGGAGTCGAATGCAGAGAGTTAAAGCAGCACATTCTCTAAACATATAAAATGGTCTTATATACAGCGGCAAAGCCTCACGGTGGAAAGTGCTGACCTCATTAAGCACTATTAAACACTATTACAACAGAAAAATTCATCTTTATAATGATTATAAAGCCTAAAAACACAAAATGAATCCACCATCATACAGACAAATAAGTTTGCTACCATGTCTCTAAAAATTTTTCTAGAATGGCCTGCTTTCTTGCATAACACCTTACATCAGAGCCCAAAACTTTATCCCCGCATATTCATTTGGATTCCGCGATAGGCATTCCACAATCGAGCAAGTTAACCGGATAACAGCTGAAATATGCATCGATTTCGATAGAGTATGTCTAGATGGCCTCATGCATAAAATTAAAGACGAACTGCCACAGTAGAAGTGAACCTTATCATTGTTAGGTAACGATATAAAATCGGAGGATTACACTATAGAAGCTGGAGTTGCTTAAGATAGTGTAATGGGTACGCTCATCCCCACAAACGAGTGTCCGGGTTCGCTGACTCGCTGCCCGACTCGAGAAACAGAGCACATAGAGCATCATTTAGTGTGTGTAAATTGGTACGGATTTGTCGATTCATATGTCTTCTTTGGTTTTGAAAGTTTTGCTGCTCCGACAAGCTAAATCAAGGTGTTCTCGTGTGACTATAGGGCTATCAACGTGGCTAATAGGTAGTTTGTTGCAAGACATTGGTGAAAATCGAGCTTGATGGGGTCTTTTATTAAAATGCCTGTTTCACCTTACGCTTTGCCGTCCGGATCGTCAATTCTGGATATCGCATTGCTTCCTTTATGAAAGTTGTATTTAGTTATTATATGTGTGTCTGCCAGCAGCATAATGTCGATTATGTTCCTGCACTAATCGTGTTATTTCCAGTTTGTGCCATGAAACGCCGTTAGCATTGTTATTCGAACGTCGATTACATTGACTGTTGGGACGATAGCATCTGTATTAGGATGTTTTGAATTTGGCTTTACGAAAATGTCGAATTTTCTTATCAGCGTAATTGTTCTTAGGCTAAGTACATAGACTCGTAACGATCACAAGATTTAATGTGGGATGATAAGGATCTTCAGGGTATGTGAGAGGTGGAGCTCTGGATATGGATACGACGTCCGAATCAGAGAGGGAGCACAGATCGAATAAAATTTTTACTGAGATAAATTCTAAGTCTCCAGTTTGAAGATTAATCACCACGGAAACGAGTTTAGAGTCCACAGAAATTAGGACCCCACCACCATTTCCGTAAGATCGGTCAAGCTTAAATATTGTGTACCTACTAGGAAAAACTTCAGAAGTAAGAATTTCTGGAGATAGCCAAGCTTACCGAGAAAAAAATTAAAAGCTTAGTGCGTAAGCCTATGGTGTTCTGGTACGAAAGAATATCGGATGATGTTAGTTTTTTGGCTTGGCAGGAACATTTACTTGTGGAAGCTTTATATAAGCTTAATTTAAGGGCTAAGATGGTTTAAAACATAACGATAACGTTACGATAACTATAAGAGCTATAAAGTTAAATGCCACCGCAGCTCAAAGAGGCATTTTTTTATACTATTATCCCGCCACGTCCACTCTTACGCCCACCAAGCTCAAAAGAAACGCTGGGATCTCGGTACCTATAGGTGAAACAAGGTTTGAATTAAGCGTGTAGTTTTCAATGTTGCCACCAAAGTGTATTATTTTTTCCACAATCTAGCAACGCCAATACCTCAGAATTCATAAGAGCCAGAAAACTGGAATTGAGCATTAAAATAATCATCTTGAAATGGCAGCGCATTATCCTGCCACGTCCACTCTTACGCCCACCTAGCTCAAAAGACGGTTTTCGGGTTTTGAAGGAACGCTAAGATCTCGGTAACTAAAGGTAAAACAAAGTTGGTATTAAGCGTGTAGTTTAGCAACAATCTGGCAATTCCAATTACGAGGTGTGTTCAAAAAGTAAGGTGACTCTTCAAATTTCGCGAATTTCAAATTTTTCGATTATCGATTTTTTTGTTTTGTTATATTGGTACACTCTTCCCTAACATCTGTACCAAGTTTCAATGGAACATCCTCTTTTGTTTGGTTGTGAGAGGCGTAAAGTTACAAGTTGTTTTGCGAGCTCGGCGATTTTTTGCTATCGAAAAATATGGATCAAAGGATTTGGATTTTTTGGCCAAAAACAACACCACAATAATGCCTCAGCCACCATATTCACCGGATTTGGCCCCATGTGACTTTTTCTTGTTCCCAAAACTGAAGATAATCGAAAAATTTGAAAAATTTGAAATTTGAAAAGTCACCTTACTTTTTGAACACACCTCGTATAACTTCTAAAAGGTTTCGATAATCGAAAAATTTGAAATTCGCGAAATTTGAAGAGTCACCTTACTTTTTGAACACACATCTTGTAGCTGCCGTTATCCGGTGTGTTTCGGTGAGCGGCCATTGTGCCGATGCTCATCTGAACTTAAGAGCGCATCCGCGCTGAAGAGCGCATCCACGCTGAAGAGCGCATCCGCGCTGAAGAGCGCATCCGCCCTCGCCCCTCTCTACACAAATTTTGCACTCTCTCTCTCTCGGGTCCAACTGCAGCGGTAGGCCGTCGGCGATCGTTTTTCTTATTCTAAGCTAAGTTAAGACAGTTTTCATGTATGCAGTGAATAAAGCTGACGACCTTTCTCCACGACGCCCCCGACTTCATCTTCTCTACAACAAAGTGGTATCTTTTTGTGGCAACACCGCCCCACTACAACATTTTGGTCCTTCGAGCCGGATCTTCTGGATATTTTGGATATTCTGGATATTTTGGATATTCTGGATACTTTTTCTACCTGCAGCTCCCGGCAGTGTTCCGCCAAAAGATAAGTACGACATTTTTTCCGTCTCCGTCTCTCTGCCGGTCTTTAGCAGTGGTCCGAACATTAAATTTCGTTCACACTGCTGCAAGATTTTTTTTCCTTCCGTGTCAACTCCAAGTCCGAGTTTTCCGACACAACGGCAGTGTGAGATTTCCGCAAATTTTTCCATCCGACTCCGTTTTGTGTATTTCGCCATATTCCTCGCCGTTTTCGGCCTCCCTGTTATTTGCAATTCCGCTATTCGATTGCCAACGGTCGAGGCATATGTGCATACATATAATATAAATATAATATACATACATACAACCATACATTTTTTTTTGGTGAAATTAATCCCCGAAAAATTGACCAAGTGAACAGTGGAATTGTGTGGTGACAAAAATAAGGCATAATTAATATTGGCCAGATGGCCACAGTCCGCCGCTGGCGTAATATTTTTTTTCCCAATCAGTGTTTTTTTTACACACCACAGCTTTCTGTTCCTCCAGTTATACAGTCCACTTATCAATGCTCCATTGTGCCAACCTAGGCCTCACGTGCCCTAACATATATACATACTTGCATACATATATATTACATACTTTTCTGCCTCCAATTTCAGGAAATAAATACATGATAAAATTAAATTGAAATAAAATCTGTTTTTAAAAAAAACGCCATTTCACTAGGCGCCGCTAGTTCCCACTAGTTCCTTGTGATCGCAATTCATCCGCGATCTCATCGTTCTCATCACATTAGAGTGACCGGGCACCGCTTCGAACGAGCCACCTATTACGCAAGTCAGTCGACAAGCGCTGACCAGCGAATTGATTTTTGAGAATGCCCACGGGAGACGACAAAAATCCGCGTCCGATCCCAGCCATCAGTTTGGACAGATCTCAATCACGCATCTCCGCGGACGCCTCTTTTGAAGCCTAAGGCGACCAGGGCCATTCAAGGGCAAAGAGTGACGAAAACGTCAATACAATCCCCGATCCTTCACAGAGGCAGACTCGCTCCGTTGTAAAAAATGGCTCAAAGTGCGGTCGAAGTGGCGCTGAAAAAAGTTCATCGCCACAACAGATCGAATTAGCCAATTTGAGGCCAACATAAATACCCCGGGCGCCCCAGAAAACGGCAAATAGGCTCCCAATACATGTGCGAAGTCCATCGAGACCAAATTCCGGGCACTCTGGGAGAAGTGCTGTGAAGTACAGCTACTGTTACTCCGTATATTCGAGGTGTATAGCCCAGCTTCGGGAGAAATTTCCTCCAATCCGAGGCTCCGTCAATGTCCACACGCCCGCGTCTACAGGCTGCCGGTTACCTCCAGTGGATACCGAGGTCTTTGCGGGTGATTATCTTCGGTGGCCCACCTTTAGAGACTTGTTTACGGCCATTTATATCCAAAACTCGCGGCTCACCCCGGTAGAGAAGTTGTTCCACTTGCTGTCCAAAACAAGTGGTGACGCACACGCCATTGTTGCTAAGGCTCCGCTTACCCATGAGGGGTTTGTCGCAGCGTGGCAAAGCCTCACAGACCGTTTTGAGAATCGGCGGCTGTTAGTCAATAGCCAGTTGAAGATCCTTTTCAACCTCCAGGCTATTTCTCAAGAGTCCGGGGTCGCGCTGAGGGAACTGCAAGCCACCATTCAGAGTTGTCTGACAGCCCTAGAAATGTCCGCCATCAATGTTGAGGCGTGGGATTGTCTCCTGGTCTTTATGATTTCCTCGAAGCTCCCCAAGGTCACACTTTCTATGTGGGAGCAATCCGTACATAATAAGGCCGAAATTCCAATATGGAAGGAATTAGATAACTTCCTGACAGAGCGCCATCGCAGTCTGGAGGCCATCGACGACGTTAGGCCTAGTGGCTCCGGGCAATCTCCGCCGCCCTTATCAATGTGTGCCATCTGGGGTGCAGTTTCCAGGCACGAGCACTGATAGACTCAGGGTCCGAAGCGACGTTCATAACTGAACGACTGTTCAACCTTGTCAAGCTTCCCTTCAAGACTATTCAAGCCCAAGTGTCCGGTCTTAATCAGACCATTTCCGCGCAGTCTACTAAATTGTGCCATTTCTCCATTCGGTCGCCGTCTAGACCCGGATTGCAATTAGAGACTGCGGCTTACGTTCTTCCTCAGTTGGCAGGAAATCTGCCATCATATCCGATTCCGCGGGATCTGCCCGCAAGGCAAGGAGCTGCCCGACATTCCCCTGGCGGACCCCAACTTCTTTGAAAGCTCCCAAGTCGATGTGTTAATAGGAGCTGACATTCTCCTCGGTAATACCAGGGCTAACATCTGCGGGTCAATTTCGGTCTAGGAAACCATTTTTGGAGTGGAAGTCCCATTATCTCCAGCCAACCCTCGCAGCGTGTCCTTTTTTTCCACACGAGTTGCCCGTAGCCTCGGTGAGTCGCTGGATCAGCTCCTCACCAAATTTTGGGTGGTGGAGGATGTGCCCACACAGATTAATTCGGAATCGGATTCAGTTTGCGAGCACAATTTTGTCCAGACGACGAGAAGAGACGAGTGTGGCAAGTACGTTGTGACGCTCCTTACGCGGCCCCGAGCAGAAGGGTTCCGAGCTGTCGGCTACGGTCCTTTGCTCTTGCTCAGTTCCTGCGTAATGAGCAGCGCCTGAAAGAGGGATCCGCCCCTTAAGGCCCGCTATGACTCGGTAATACAGGAATACATCGACTTAGGCCACATGACCGAGGTCTCTCCCACGAGCAGTTCCGCTACCTACTACCTCCCACATCATGCCGTCTTCAAGCCCGAAAGCACGACCACCAAGGTGCGGGTAGTCTTCAATGCTTCGAGCCCGTCCACAAACGGGACCAGTCTGAACGACATTCTTTACGCGGGCCCGGTCTTACAATCCGACCTGACGATTCAAATCCTAAAGTGGCGATACTTTAGGTTTGTCTTCAACGCCGACATCGAGAAGATGTATCGGCAAATTTGGATAGACCCCAAGCATACTCCGCTCCAACGTATTTTGTTTCGCAATCCCGATGGGGGATCCGCGATTACGAATTAAAAACGGTTACCTTCGGTGTCAATTGTGCCCCGTTCCTAGCGATCCGTGTCCTGCAGCAGCTCGCTGACGACGAAGAGTTGAAGTACCCGCAGGCAAGCCAAATTATCCGGCATTTTATGTTCGTTGATGACGTTCTCGCGGGGGCAGACTCCAAAACCGAAGCCCAAGTGGTGATTCGGGAGCTAAAGGGCGCCCTAGAGTCAGCAGGGTTTCCACTGAGGAAATGGACGTCGAATAGCAAGGCGATCCTGGCCGACATTCCGAGCGACCACCTCCTTCGTGCTGATTTCCTCGACATCAATGCAGAGAGCACGGCCAAGACACTCGGCGTGCGCTGGAAAGCGACGAGCGATGAGTTTTTTTTGTTCCGCCAGAGTTGACTTGCGGCTCGTCCTTCACGAAGCGCCAAGTCCTCTCCCAAATTGCCAAATTGTTCGATCCAGCAGGTTGGCTCGCTCCTTTCATTGTCCGGGCAAAAATGTTCATGCCGGACATTTGGCTTCTGGATCTGGGGTGGGACGACGCCCTCCCTCAAGATTTCTGTCAGCGATGGGTTGACTTCCTGGAGAATTACTCGGTGCTCGATCAGATTCGTGTTCCTCGATGGGTCGCGTTCCGACCACACCTAAGGGTCGCGCATCACGGGTTCTGCGACGCTTCAGAGAAGGCGTACAGCGCAGCAATTTACGTCCGTGTCGAGGTTGGGTCTGCGGTCATAGTGAACCTGCTGACGGCAAAGACTCGAGTGGCCCCAGATAAAACGGTGTCGCTCCCTCGGTTAGAGCTGTGCGGCGCCTTGTTGCTGTCGGAAATGGCCACCGCCGTTCTGCCAAAGATGCCAGGGCCCGCATCTGCCCCATACTGTTGGACGGACTCGACTATTGTCCTCGCATGGCTGCAGAAGCCAGCGTGTCAGTGGACAAAGTTCGTGGCCAACCGGGTAGCCAAGATCGCCCAGTTCACCGACGTGCAGAAATGGGCACATGTCCGCTCCGAGCAGAACCCTGCGGACCTCGCCAGCCGAGGCGTAGCTCTCCAAGACCTTGCGGATAACCAGTTGTGGTGGCACGGGCCTGGCTGGCTGCGAGGGCCTCGCAGCGAGTGGCCCACTCAAGGCAACGAGGCACCCGTGACTGAACTCGAGAAGCGAGCAGTCAAGGTCCATGTCGCGAAGGCGCCCCCCGAAGATCTCCTTGAACGTTTCTCCACACTTGACAAGGCACTACGAGTCCTTGCCTATGTTTGTCGCTTCATCCAGCGCGCGCGGAAGATACGCTCTCCGTTCGAAGAGCACCTGACTGCTAATGAGATTACGTCGGCTGAACGTCTTCTAGTTTCCGTCACTCAGCGCAGACACTTCGTCTCTGAAATGGGCTGCTTAAGCGAAAAGCGTCCAGTATCAGCGTCCCTTCATGGATTCGCAAGGCCTTATGGGAGCCTGCGGCCGGGTCACGTCCTCTGAACTTCTCCAATACGACGAACGACATCCGATAATCCTTCCATACGACTGCCATCTGTCTCGACTCCTTGTTCAATTTACGCATCGCATCACTCTGCACGGTGGCAATCAGCATATGATCCGCCTGATTCGGGCCAAATTCTGGATTCCAAGGGTGAGGAATTTGGTCAAGTCCGTCGTCTATGCTTGTAAGGTATGTGTCATCCACAAGAAGAAGTTGCAGACGCAACTCATGGGAGAGCTACCAAAGGAACGGACGTCCTTCTCGCGCCCATTCACGTACACAGGTGTGGATTATGCCGGTCCTTTTGAGATAAAGAACTATACGGGGCGAGCCTGCCTCATCACAAAGGGGTATGTGTTGGTGTTTGTGTGCTTCTCCACTAAGGCCATCCATTTAGAGCCTACGTCGGACCTTACGACCGAGAAATTTCTGGCTGCTTTCGCTCGGTTCGTGTCCCGGAGAGGATGCCCCCGTCAAGTACAGTCGGACAACGGGAAGACCTTTGTGGGGGCAGCTGCCCTGCTATCTCGCGATTTTCTCCAGAGCCTAAAAGGGGCTGTGACAGGTGCCTACAGTCACCAGCAGCTTCTCTGGCATATTATTCCTCCGGGAGCCACCCACATGGGGGCCTGTGGGAGGCAGGCGTCAAGAGCTTCAAGACCTTGTTCTACAAGTCCACCGCCACACGGAAATACACCTTTGAGGAGCTGGCTACTCTCCTGGCGAGGATCGAGGCGTGCCTAAATTCGCGGCCGCTCGCGCCAATGTCCGAAGACCCTGCTGATCTGATGGCTCTTACACCCGGGCACTTTCTGGTGGGAGGTCCTCTTCTCGTCACGGTCGAACACGAGCTAAAGGGGGATACTACGTCAATTATTAATCGCTGGCAGCACCTGAAGGCTCTTCAACAGCAATTTCGTCTGCGATGGAAGGAAGAGTACCTCAAGGAGCTCCATAAGAGGAACAAGTGGCGTGCCCCTACGAGGAATCTCCGCGTCGGGGATATGGTGGTCATCAAGGAGGACAACCTTCCGTCCAATGAGTGGCGATTAGGCAGGATTGACGCGGTGTATCCAGGATCCGATGATACGCGTGATTGACATCCGCACCGCGCGAGGGCTCGTCAAGCGGCCCGTCGCTAAGGTCGTCCTTCTTCCGATGGACGCGTTCGCCTGCCCACAATAATTATGCGTTTCTTCCTTTCCAATGTCCCTGTCCATTGTGCTGTCTCGTAGCTCTGCCCGTAATTCCAAGTCGAACTTCACACCAATTCTGATAACGCTGCTTTGTTTCTCCATCATAGTTCCGCCAGTCATATTCAGCACGATGTCGCCACGTCCACGCAGCGCCCAGTCACTGGAAAGCAGATGTACTCGAGGTACACAGTCCTACCGATGCCGAGTCTGCAGAGGGATCCATCCTTTGAAGCAATGTCGGCGCTTTCTACGTCTCAGCGCCGAGAAGCGGCTCCGGGCGGTTCTCGTGAACCTGTATTGCTCCAACTGCCTGGCTCACGAGCACTCCGACGGATCGTGCCAGCGTAGGGACTCCTGTAGAACGTGTGGTCAGGATCACCACTCGCTGCTGCACCTCGTAGAGAAGCCGCAAGCTCGGCGCCAGCCGCGTCAAGAGGAGCACCGTTCACGGAGCGTGGGAGACAGTACACGGAGTGTCTCAGCTGGCGCTTAGCCGTCGTCCGTCAACTCCCGGCGCGGTTCGGTTGCTTCTCGGCCGGACTCACAAGCCGGTCCACGGCCATCGACTTCACGGCGCTCGTCGGCAGCTCCTCAGCATTCTTCGCCACTGGCCGGCAAGCTTCAGGTGCTCCACGGCCTTCGTCCGTTACTCATCGGGTGCCGTCCACCGCGTCATTCGCGCCTAGGCAACTATCCGCCTCTTGCCAAGGGACCCCGCAGGACGCAGCCGCTGCGCCCACCCTATCGTCGCTGCTGCAGAGGAACAGCGTCAACGTTCTGCCGACCGCGCTAGTGCGCATTGACACCGGGACCCGGATCTTCAACACGGGGGCCCTTATCGACCCGTGTACGCCCTCGAGCTGCATCGACGCATCGCTAGCGGCGTGCTTCCGTCTGCCCACTACCAGCGTGGGTGACGAACAAGTTTGTTCGGCCACCGTGGGTTCCAAAACGGATGATAGCGTTCGGCTGGAGGTCGTTTTCAAAATCGAGCCTCACGTGCGCGTTCGTACGCCGTCTCGAGAGCTGAGCGAGGCGGTGCGTGCCCACTTCCGAGGCGTGACATTGGCGGATGAGCGGTTCTATCTGCCAGCGACGATCTCCGTTGTCCTGGGCGCGGATATGTACCCGCGTATCATACAGCCGGGGTTCCTGAAGATCCAGGACGGGCTGCCCAGGGTGGCCCGGGTGGCCCAGAGCACCGTTTTTGGATGGGTCGTGTCCGGAGCCTGTCACCAACCGTAGCGACGAGGGAGCTGTTGCAACCCGAGTGATTGCAAGGGGGGCGGGATGCTCAGGTGAGGCGCCAATGTGCCGCCGAAGAAGAGCGCGTGAAGAGCGCATCCGCGCTGAAGAGCGCATCCACGCTGAAGGGCGCATCCGCCCTCGCCCCTCTCTGCACAATCTTGCACTCTCGCTCTCTCGGGTCCAACTGCAGCGGTTGGCCGTCGGCGATCGTCTTTTTCTTATGCTAAGTTAAGTTAAATCAGTTTTCTTGTATGAAGTTAATAAAGCAGACGGGCGATTCCACGACTCCCCCGACTTCCACCACCATCAAGAGGCATCTTTTTCCGGCAACACCGCCCCACTACAACAAACACAACTAGATTTGTGAACGGACGGATGTCATTGCATACTTTGCTAATTGCTGATATTACGCAACTATTGTAGCCATGTTTTGATCTCCAGAATTCCCGAAGTCGTGCTGCTGCGCGACTTTTCTTTGTCCTACAACTATCGTTTGTAAATATTCTTCGTCTGATTTCATTGTATTCTCTTAACCGAACATGATATGGCTTGATATGTCGGTCATGGGAATTGTCAGGTGTCTGTTTTGGGTGGTCGGGAATTGCTATGCTTACAGTTGATTGATACTCCGGTCTCGGATTGGCACGGTTGTCCGCCTGGAAATTTCCCGATTTTTGGGAGCAGTTTGGGCAAGTGGGCTTATAAGCATTTATCGCGCCACACCCGTAGCAAAATACTCGATGAGGCTTAGGTCAATCTTTGAATCGATGACCTAATGTGTCACAATTCCAGCATTACGTTCGATTCTCATTTCGAATCGCCGAAATCTGTGGTTGGTTTCCTTGCGAGGATTCTTCGGGCTCTTCCTCTAAAGAAATCTCATTTATGTTCCGCCTTATCGGTGGATAACGTGAACTATTTTTAGCTCTGAGATTGTTGAAGAACTCTCATGACGGTGGCAGTGCTGGCGTAAAGTAGCAATAGTTGGGGTTTCTATATGTAAAAGGTCGTGTCCTAGGTCAGATCTTAGGTTGTTTCTTATTGTCTGAGCCAACTCTGAGTCTGACATGGGTTCAGATAGCGCATCGGCGATGGCTTGGATGGAGTCAAGAAAATCGTCGAAACATTCACTATTTCCCTGCCTTCTTCTACGCATCGCGGCTCGAATGTCCTGATCTGATCGTTGGTCTTTATATCGTTCCCTTAACCGAGAACAGAGTAATCGCCAATTCATCTCCTCTGAACTCCTATGGCATCGCCAAAAGAAGGTTAGAGCTGGGCCTACAAACAACAAATTCGCGTACTGATACAAAAGATCAAAGTTCCCATTTAATGAGCGACGTGTTAACGTATTCACTCGATATATGAAATCTTCTACGGATATGTCTTTTGGTGAGCCGGAAAATTGTAACTTCCAGTGAACAATTAAACTTGAAATCTGGTCAGGTCTGATGGTGTGGTTCTCTCTACGATTCTCCAGTGAACGATTGTCGGATGTGTTATGGTTACCTGACACATGATTATCGAAAAGCTGACTTTGTAATGGGTCGGCTGTCGGTAATTCCGAATCCCACTCAAGTGATTGTCTTTGAGAAGTAGGTATGTTAAGGTTTTGCATTGCCAGACTTATTTGTTCTGATAATGTCGAAGAGAGTTGGGTTTGGTATGCTTCTAAGGCATTTGTTATGAGTTCCTGAATTCTACCTTCTGAAATGCTAGTCGCCCTTTGCAAACCTCCAGCACGTGGTGAACGGTGAGCTTGTGAGGCGGTGCTCGGACCATTATTGGATACGGCTGAGGTTGACCTTGTGGCAGGTCTGGTGTTCGGGCGAGTTCTAGGAACGGCACCTGTTCGCGAGTTTAAATTGGATCCATTTTGACCCCTCGGAACTTCTAAGGTAGAGTCTTGTGATCCTCGCGTGCTATTATTTAGCTGATTGATAATGGTTCTATTATTTTTCCCTATTTAATTTCGGAAACCTGAATTTTATGGGCTATCTGGGGCTTATCCTTTGCTGTATCGATTTCATTTAATATATTACAAGGTTTTCTGTCTGTCTCTTCATATTCCTATTGAATCTAAAACAACCTGAGGTGCTCGTTACGATAAATGAAAGAGTATACTGCTGAATATTCCAACCAATATAATTCTCAATTTCATATAGGCAACTTACTGTCAATAATAAAGGGTAAAAATTGAAGCCAAAATATTGAAAAATGAGGTATTGCTGAATTTTCCAACAATTACAATTCTCGAATTTATGAATATTTATGGATTGATGAGTTGATAAGAAGGAGTTATTGCTGAAACTTTCCAGCCAATACAGTCTCGACTCCTTGTTTCTTAAATACATATATAAACAAAAGGATATTTCAAGAGAAACATCTTTCCTAATCCTTAGTTTGTTCCCTGGTCTGGTTCTAAGGATTTCCCAAAACACAGCAGTCCTAGTGGAATCAAAAAGAAGGGTTTTCTGAAACTAAAGAAACTTGTTTGGACGGCTGACTGTTAGGATAGGTTGGAGGTCAGCTCGTGAGAGCAGGGGCTGCGATTTGGTGTTATGTTTATTGCTTAGCTAGATGTTTTGCTAGCCCCACGTTGGGCGCCATTTTGTTCTGTGACGAACACGGTGTAGTGGATACCGACTGGTTGCATACTCTGCCTACGGGAACGGCCTAGCTCAGGGAAGAGGCAAGGGGGTCGGTTACTTCCTAATCAGCATCACCGCCACACAATAAAAATTTGTAGACAGAGTTAGGAAAGGGGCTACATTCCTCTGGAAGGATACGAAGTCGAGACAGGAAACCTTGCTGTTGGAAGAACTAAGGTGGTGAGGTTCTTCTGCTTTGCACGCCCTTCCTGTAAAGAATCAACAACGAATTGCTGCTGACCTTACCCATCTAGATTGAAATCGATCAGCTCAGGTGCCCATAAAAATTATAAATTTACTTAATTTACAATATCAAAATTCAATACAAAAACATAATTGCTTCTTCTTCAGACTCATGATTAACCTAAACCCTTACTCCTAATTGGTCCTAATTCTACAAAATGAGTTTAATGTAGCCTAATTAACAAATTGAAATTTAATGTAAAAATGTGAAGATAAAGAATTATATGTATGTATGTAAAGTAGGAGTTAAGGTAGAACGTCTACCCAATCATTTGGATATGGACTGACTATTCATATTTTTTTTCTCTAGAGGCACTGTTACATGATCAAGTCACAATGTTTACTCACGCCGCAGGCCTGTAGACGAGAACGCTGGATGTTTTGGGGTGATCAGGTTAAATGCGAATTAGATTATGGAGTTTTGATGTACATGTTGCCAAAATCTTATCAATGCTCTACAGGAAAAGAAGATGAGTCTAGGTACGATCCAATATAATTTACAGAAAAAAATAATAAAAATTAAATATGGTTGATGGGAAATTTAATATTCATAAAAAAAATGATGATTTATATTTAGAAATAAGTAAATAATATATAAAAAAGAAATAAAAAACCAATTTTTTAAACAGTATAGATCGGGTAACTGAAGATTAATTTCAAACAGATTTCATAAATTTTTTAAAATTTACTTTATCTAAATTTATGCAGGTTTCAATAATGAATGTGTTAGCTCAGTTAACAAAAGCGAGATCTGCCTTGAAGTTTGATGACCTAAAACATGTAAAGAATCAAAGTGTTATAGAGTTGGAGGAAACATTTAAACCTATTACAGAATCTTTACATGAACTTGTTAACGAAAATAAAAAGCAAACATTTTTAAAAACAAATGTAGGAGCCAAGGCTAAACGTGAATTATACGAAAATGAAAAGTATGAGAATGATATGACAGATGACGATGATCTGTACTATACACCCAATGGGAGACAATATCAGACAAAACGAAACTTATCTCAATACCGATCTATGAATGATAGTGATTCGTATAATGATTTCTTTTCACAAACAAATGTTTTTGAAAAAGGAAAGAAAGGCGAAACATATAATGATGATGTGGATAAAGGGAGTGAGCCGGAAGCTATATCAATGCCTACAAAAGAAAATGAAATGAGGGAAGATATAAATATAGAAGACGAGATAAATAATAAAAATTATGATTTTAATATTAGTCATTTGAGTCGGGAAAATATATTGGACAAGGCTTACGGACCTAAAAAAAGTTTAGATAATGTATTAACACTTGGGAGAAGTGAACTAACAAGAGGAAACGCTATAGCCGCGACTATAAGATACCCGTTACTGTTTTACAAAATTTTAAAATATTATTTTGCTAGTGAAAATTCACGAGGCGCCACCTATTGTCAGAGGAAGTATGTTGAGTATGCTTATAGTGACGTCACTGCCCATGTGAGGCCATATAACCTTAATTTCTTCATAAGTAGCGAAATAATGTTCCGATTTGAAAAATCTTTGGTAAATCGATAGATATTGTGTAGCTCTTATAGTTTTTGAGATTTTGGCATTTTTGGTTTTTCGGGTTTGGTGGGCGTTATAGTTTTAGGTTTTGAACCTTGTGGGCTTATAGGTACGTGTGGCCGGATAGTATTACTACTATAAGATGCGCTGGCATCTAAAGATTATGCTTTCTGAATTTCAACTTTCTAACTCCAATAATTCCTGAGATTTCTGCAATTTTAGTTTTTTGCGATTTGTGGGCGTTAGAGTGGGCGTGGCAGGATGCTGTAATAAATTTTCGCTGTCCCGGGACCTCAAGAATCTTCATGCTTATTCTCAACTTTGTATCTGCTATAGTTCCTGAGATCTCAGCGTTCATACAGACGGACGGACGGACGGACGGACAGACGGACATGGCTCAATCGACTTCGCTATTGATCCTGATCAAGAATATATATACTTTATAGGGTCGCAAACGCTTCCTTCTATCTGTTACATACTTTTCAACGAATCTAGTATACCCTTTTACTCTACGAGTAACGGGTATAAGAACGCTATTAAGCCCTTAGATGAGAATGACTTGACCACAAAACAATATACAGATGAGTGTGTCAGAAAGTTGGGGGAAGACCTAAGAAAACTTGTAAGTCAAAGTATTAACCTCAACTAACAAAAATTTCAAATCTTGAAAATAAAATAGGGGTCTATAACAAGAGAGCAGATAGTACTGATCAAATATTTGAGAAAGTTCTTGAAAAGATAAAAGATATTGAGAACTATATTTTTAAGTATGTAACAAAACCGACAGCGATACCAAAAAAGACAACAATTGAAATAGAAGGTGTAGCCTATACACCAATTCGAAGAAAATGATTAAATGAGCAATTGTAAATGAGTTGCACGGACCGTCTCGTAAACATTTTCAACGAAGACGAGTCATTACGAAGGGAATAAACGATCTGTGGCAAGCAGATTTGGTTAAAATGGGGGGTTATTCAACATCTAACAAGGGTTATCGTTACTTATTAAATGTAATTGATACGTTTTCTAAATTTGCTTGGGGTGAAACACTGCAATCAAAAAATGCCAATGATGTTTCCCAAGCAATGGAGAAAATCTTAAAATCAGGTCAATGATGGAAAAGAGTTTTTTATTACAAAATTTAAACAATTAATGAAACGTTATGAAATAAATCACTATTCGACGTTCAGCACTCTTAAGGCATCAATTGTCGAGCGTTTTAATAGAACACTCAAAGAGGCAATGTGGCTTGAGTTTAGTTTCAATGGGAAATATAAGTGGATAGATATTTACAAAAATTTGATATTTGATTACAATAATAGGGTATATAGAACCATAAAAATGAGCCCAACCAGTGTCCACTAATGAAAAAAAAATATTGACATTTTATAGCACAAATACCAAATTAAAAGACAATGTAATATCTAATTTTTATTTTTGTTTTTTTATTATTTTTTTTCTTGTTTTTTTTTAATAAATATATTTACATAAGTATATATGTACAATTTTTTTATGTGTATACTAACAATTTTAATAAAGTATTATATATTTTTTACAATTTATTTTTGTTTTATTTATATTTACAACAATCTCGATCAAAATAAAACATCTGTATTTCTCCCATGTTTCATTATGTTTTCGCTTTGTTTTACTATCATTAGCAAAAAGCACATTTTTATGTACCCTATTTGTTGATATTTTGTGTGCCCTTGATGTAAACATTTGCATACTACCAAATAGTGGAGTTCCAGAGAGTAATACATTTTTATAATGATCCATAGTTAAATTTCTGTAACTCACACCTTTTGCTTTATTATAAGAGTTTTCAACTTCATCTATTTTATAACTAAAAACTTAAACTTAACTTAGAGCATAGACCTATAAATTCACTCATTGGTTTTCCATTCAACCCATTATTAAAATATCCTAACCTCTTTTTATTAACTTTTTTAAAATTATATAAATCGCTTATAAAAATCATCAGTTTTTATAGTATAGATAAATGAGTCTGTATCCATGTAATTTAAAACTACATTTTCTTGAAATTTGGGTTTTATGTATTGGTAATGAAAATCATACATTTTCCACTTTGATAAGTCCAATACAGCAAAACCAAAATACATTGGCTTATCAAATATTACTGAAACTTTTTTCATTTGGATGGCATAGAACTCGTCATTTATTTTAGTTGCACTATGAAAATTGAATTTTAAAATTAAATTTTTAGCACAATGTTTTTTTCGACAGAATTTATAAATATCTGTAGACTCCCTTGTCGTAACCAATTTAACCTCTAAGGATTTTCCATAGTTTTCCCATAGACCGAGTTGTTCATTAATTTAAAAAAATCCTTTTCAAATTTATTCTTGGCATTCTTTCTATGTAAAGTATTTAAGTAAATATAAGTCTTTAGCCAAGGTTTTTGTAAAAAGCGAACCCCTCTATGAATCTTTTTTAATATTAACCCATTTTGTATGCATTGCTGCAAATTTCTATAATGGATTACATAATTTTTTTTGTTCCCGAGGTCAGGTATTAATTTTTTAACTTTATCCTCCTTAGATACAAAACTGTTTGACGGACAAAACGGATGATCATTATGTGTATCATGAAGGCGATAGGGGTAAATTTGGTCTACTTCCAAAAAATATCCATACTCACTATCAATAGATATGTTATGTATATCAAAATTTTTTAAGTCATTAGGGGACAACCATTCAAACCCTTTGTATGGAAGAGGTTGTGACATTGCCCAACCATATAAATTGTTTGCATCCAAATACATTAAAAAGGATGATTCCTTTGTTGGATCAAAATCTGTTAAGTATTTGTTATTTGCCTTTGTATATCTATGTCAACATTGTACTAAGCCCCCTCGAATGCTATTTTGAATAAATCTATGCATATTGATATCTACTAATAACTCATGTTGAATATTTGTGGTCTTTAACATGGCTGCCCAAGATAGACAAAACTGAGGGTCTAATGAATAAATTTGTAAATATATTTTTCTAAAATTTTCAAATATATCAGTCAATAGGAAAACATCAGTTTTTAAATACAACTTTAGATAATCCTTTAGACTTGAACAAGAAAATTGTGACCAAACATTATGTGCGTGTTCATAATCATCTTGAGAGCATTCCTTTTCTGTCAAGTTAATATAGAATGCTGCTCTTGATGGTAGGGAAGTTTCCTCAAGTCGACTAGTTGAATCTAAATATTCATATGGAAAGATACCCTGTTTACGCATTAGCCTGAATTCTATTTCATTTTTAAAAAATGTTTATACTGTATTTAACTGATCATCAATTAAGTTAGAAGCAAGGGTATCTAAACTTGATGGCATAAATCTGAATGTGACAAGAAATCTAATTTCAAAATTGATTCCATTTGAAGTTTTTATGGTTTTGGACACCGAAATATATTGTTCTTTATGAACTGAAATTGCATTAATACTACCAGGAATTTTAGCCAGGTCTTCAATAAATAAATGGCAATCATACTAAGAAAAATTATGGAAAAACACTGGTATAAATTTACATAGCCTATACCCCAAGTTACATTTAGAATGAGCTGCACCCCAAAATAAACCTGTTAACTGGCAATGATCCCCAACTCTATCATTTAATAATATTTTTTTACAAATATGACAATTTAATGAATCCTGAAATTCAAACTCGTCTTCAGGAGTCATTAACTTTATACAAGTACTCATCAATCAGTTTTGATAAATCTTGTACAAGAGAGTTTACAAAATTTGATCCTGCGTTACTACCTGTTTTTATTACAAATTTATCTAGCTTAGAATCAAAGGCACACTTAATATAATAGGCATAAGCTATAGGTATATGAGAGTTTAAATTAAATAATTTCGGGCTTACTTCAATATTTCTCGGCTCCAGTACACATTCAAAGTCAGCGTACACGACGAACGGAACCTCAAATAAATATATATATAAATATATAGTGACATATTCACAAATTCCGTTATGTACCAAGAAACAAAAAAAAAACTGTATAGTTTTAGGTAGAACCCATTTCCTGTTCTATACGGCTTGAGATATAACTCTTCTCCTACAGCAACACTTTCAATTTTTCTATTATGTCGCTTCTTCTACTCCATATCGTCTTTCGCCATTCTAGTGTGTTCATTGTTTTTGCAATTGCTGCACTTCCACTAGATAAACTAACGAGGGCACTTAGGGCAGACAAAATAGGTACGATTGGTAAAAAACCACTAGTTTTGGGTACATTAATTATTCTTGGTACTTTCACGTTTTTCTTTGCACCCATTGTCGATTGAACTGATTTTCGTGCAATTTTAATTGCACTCATAATGTCCAATGGCTTTTGTTTTTTTATGTTCTAGTAGCAGCGTTAATATCAGTCGACAGATTCGTCATCTTTACTTTTTTCGTCGTCGTCTTCCCTTTACATGTCTTTTTTGTTTTGTATCCCCATTCCAAATTTTTTCTTTGCTTTCATAATGTTGGTCACAAATTGCTGCTTTTTCACCAAGAGTACTGTCTGGCTTTTACACGTGACCAAGCTTTATCAATTAGTAAAGAGTCTGCAATGTGACGTTCATGTAAATCCTTAATTAAGTTTTTGACAAGACCACCACCTCGTTTACAATTGAAAACACTAATGAAATGATTATAAAAACGCTTCCCCATTATATTGATGTTAAATCATCAAAGATTTCTCATCGAATGAGGTACATAAGCTTTAAAAATGGGTTTAATAAGTCAAAAACAAAAAATTATCGTTAGAAATATCAACGATGAAAACGAAAAAAACAACCCCCACGATATAGTTCTCTCTAACCTAATACAATAAGAGCTCTTATTGTTGGACCTTCAAATTGTGGTAAAACCAAAATTATGCTCCGTTTGATAGAGAGTCCAAACGGATTAACATTCGAGAACATTTATTTGTTGTCTAAGAGTTTATATCAACCTAAATATGAGTACTTGGAAAAAAAAAAAACGATGGTGTATTAGACCCCAGTTAAGCAAAAACTAATTCTATTATCATATTTGATAATGTAGCTTGTGAAAAACAAGACAACATAAGAACAGATTTGTAAAAATTTTTAAAATACGTTGGGAGGATAAATTTGGATTCTCGCTTATAAGTAAAGATAACGATATGGATAATGAAAGATATAGAAAAGGTTTTGATCAGTTTATTTTGATTTAAAAAAGTTATTGGATTTGGTATAAAAATGGATTAAAAATAAACATTTTCACAGTTTTACAACAGGTTTTATTATGTCTAGATCAGTGACCTTGTCCTTGAAGGAAAATAGTGCTGTTATAAATACAAACTATTTTCCACCAATCGAATTGAATGGACGTTTTGAGTGTGCATTAATTGATTTTAATGTATACAATTCAATCCCAAATAAAGACGAAAAAACACTCTCTTCCATATTGGAACTAATGTAATCAAAATTCTTACTGGATCCTATGAAATGAATGACATAACTGATTACCTTTAAAAAAAAACTTAAAGATAACGGTATTGAAAAATCTGTTAAAATTGAAAGCAATAAGAATACTCTTCAAGTGGAAATAACCAGTGATCGGGAGCCGGTTTACTTTAATAAGGAAAGATCAATTGGTCAACTTTTTGGTTTTGATAAAAGAGTTCTAGAGCCAAACCCAACAAAAACATATCTATCCGACCAGACTGTCAATATTTCAAAAATTAATACTATTCGTTTGGAATGTAACATAATTAGTGGTTCATATGTTGATAATACACCTAATCATACGTTACATGAATTCGTTATTAATGTTCCTCCTGGCTATAAAATGAATGTGACACCACATAATCTTATTTACTTGCCAATCAACTGTGATGAAATAAGCACACGCTCCATACGCATCGTTGATCAAAACGGAGATTTGGTAAATTTATGTTTCGATTCGGTTGCATATTCGCATGATAGAATGATTATTTATAATAAAAGACCTGGTTCATACACTCAACCAAGCATTACTAATTGTAAAGCTATAGAAGGAGGATCTAATCCATAAAGAAGTTCACGTACTTTAAAAAATAAATTATTTTTAAAGTTAAAAATTAATAAAAATATACTGGAAGAAAACAATGAACGAAATTTTAAATGTTCGAGAAAAAGTTTACTCGGATGAGAGTATTTCGAAAAAAGAGTTTCATACCTATTCGTCGTATAATCAAACATTTTAAACCAAACGATGAATTACTATCCAAAATCAAGACTTGTATTGCTCCCTCATGAAAGTTACCTCAACTTTCAAGGAATTATTAGACAAGATAACAGTCGGTCCTACAACTGACAATGTTACAACTTTTTCTTAAAAATAATTGTATGGCTCACTTCTCGTATGAAATCAAGTACGAAATAAATGGATGCGAGATTGATAGAACTCGATTTGTCGGTATGACAACTACTCTTAAAAATTTTTGATCACTTGATAACCACCAATGTCAAAATCTATCAAATTCTGGATGGAGTGGTGGAGATGACTTTTCTACTGGTGTAAACCTACCCATTGCATTTCGTAGTTGGGACTCCTACGTTAACCCGAAATTTAGACAAGGAACACACCACTGTTGGAATGTTAAACTTTATGCAAATCGGGAGCGACCTAGGCTTGCAATAATTGGATTTACACTGAACGGAAAACTTGTAACAAATAATTTATCAAACTTGGAGGTTAATTTAAATTCTGACTCATACCCATATGATAATGTAAATGTCGACTTAAATAAGAATCAGTTTGCTCACCTATATGAAATGTATTCAAGATTTCAATCTAGTTACTACAATTAATGATTAATTTAGAATGAAAGCTCCAATTATCGTAATTGATCTATCATATCAAAATGAAACAGTAAAATCTGGTCCTATTGACGTGAGAATTTCAACTGGACTGAAGACACCAAGTGACGAAAATACTCAAGCTTATTGCCTACTCAAACACGATCGATTAGTCGAATATAATCCATTTAACGGATTAGTACAACGAGTTGTTTGATATTGTTTAAAAATGATTAAAGATATTATATCAATTGTTATTCAAGGTTTCTTTGACAATAACAATAAATTTATTCTTAAAGAAATTGGAATAATAGTTGAAAAGGAACCAAACTTGAATAATAGTTTTATTATAGAACCACCATATGATTTCACTTTATTAATTACAAAATTTCAAACCACTGCAAACTGGTTAACAAAAAAGCATCATAAAATTTGTTGGAATGATGGTGGCGAAAGTTGTGCGCAAACGCTACGATATCTTAAGGCAATAACTATTGGAAAACAACTTATCTGTAAGGGAATGGAAAAGAAATGTTTTCTACAATCGTTTTTTGGAAATCACCATTTGATTAATGTCGAGGACATGCATTGTCCGTCATTAAACCGGTTTAGAGGAAACAGATTTCCCTATTGTAAAAATCATGTCAAAGGTGCTGTTTGTGCTTTAAACAATGCATACAACATTCTAAATTTTTTTTTAAAGAAGTTCAAAATAAATGAAACATATCTATTTGCATTCACTTCATTTTGAAGTTGAGATCACTTGTGACAAGACCTGTTTCACAAAAAAATATTTCAATAAATAATGAAATTTCTTGAAGAAATTGAGAATTTTTTCTACAATTCAATGGAAAGATATTTAAAAATCATTTCCAATACCTTCTTAAAACCAAAATTATGCCCATGAATCAAGGTGTTCAAGATCTAAAAACAATGAAATATGGTGATCACTTTACATTCTGTAACACCGATTCGAGGTTGGAAACATGCGCATGCCTCTTTGGTAAATTGAAGGAATGGAGCTAGAAAAATAATTTCATTATATCAATAATTAATAAATAAAAGTATTATGTGAAACGAAAAAAAACAATTGTTTTTTTACTTTTTATGAATAAGGGAAGGGAAATACATATACGTATATAGACTCACTTGCACACGTACACATATACACTCATCTATTAAGATGTACACTACCCCCGGAACTCAACCGCCTTCAGCGCGCGCGCAACGGGAGCCGTAACATGCTCTTACAAGATGTTTACAAATCAGATGCATGCGTGTGAAGTGACCCTTTATTAGGAGTGAAATTACTTAGCGCTGTGAAACAATGACTACACACACAACCTCTTGTATCCTTTTTATCTATGTGTTGGAATAGAGAGAGAAATTCTACAGCACACATTTTATTACGGTGCGAGCATGGATCTTCCTCATCGGTTCCACATGTCATCATTCCACACACATCTGGGGTTCCCACTCAACCATGCACACGCACACACGTAGACAGAGGCTTACATTTATAGAAATTGACAGTGTGTTTTGAGGAAATTCAACCCCTTAAGACCTTCCCAATCCATATAATTAGGGTCAGGAATACATTTCAATATTCCTAAATTACGGATTGGGGGTCGGAAAACTAATCATGACACAATCAGTCGACCAATTTCGGCAGGCTTTGGGAGGCTAACGTGAAGTCGGTGAAACATCACCTGAAGAGGATCATTGCGGTTCGACGGCTCACCTAAGAGGAGTTGGCTACGGTGCTTATAAGCATAAAAGCATGTCTCAACTCGGCCCCTTTGCCCTCTCACAGCGGACAGACGACCTAGAAGTTTTTACGCCGGCTTATTTCTTGATTGCGGTCTCGATGCATGCTCCTCCTGAGTTTCGCCCACAGTCTAAGTCCTTCGCCGAGCAGTTCCTGATCCAGCAGTCAATGGTACGTCATTTCTGGAAGGCTTGGACTCGGGACTGGCTATCACATCTGTGGCAGAGGCCCAAGTGTAGTCGCGAGGCTGAAGGACTCCAGCTGGACGACCTTGGCATCCGATTTCCGCCGTAGCAATGGCTACTGGATCCGGGTTGTTACGCTTAAAACAAAGCAAGCCCGGTTGAAGCGTTCGGTGTCGAAACATTGTCCGCTGCCAATCCGGTCTTAAGCGCCGTCACTTGCCCCCCTTATTAATAATTAACTTGTTTCTTGCGCACACTTCTTGTTTACTTTCCCATGCTGGATATTCTACCCAACAAACAGGATGGACCGGACAAGCAAAGGTTTCTATGCTAGATCTAGCATTGGCGGGTGGCATGTTAAGCTTACTGGTTGTCCCAGAGTGCTGGAAACTGGAAGCGAGAGCGTTCAGCTGATCGCACTTTGGTTCGATGCGTGCGACTTCAGCAAGCGAGAGAACACCCACGTCGCTATGTGCACTATATATTATATATAAGTAAAGATGAATTTGTGAATTTATCGGTTAGTGTTTGCATTGCCTGGGAACCCCTCTTACAATGACCCTTTGTTAGCCAAATACAAGGGGACACAACTGTACACTGCTCTCTCCGTATCTCTTGTGCGCATATCTAAACCTTATCTGGTTTTGAATCTACTCCCTCAGCCCTTGTTCAATTTAATAGTGTTTAAAAATATTACTCTAATATTCTGAAATGGTCTACTATTTAAAATTGTTTAATAAAATAATCGCAACAAGCCAGCCAAACGTTGTGTGTTGGCTGTGCGATAATGTGATATATGTGCTAATCCTCATACCACCATATCGAACGTCTTGGCCCTTGGCGACTCCGACTTGCCTTAGTGCTGTTAAAGATGTCGGGGACTTAAAGGGAAATGAGATATATTATGCGGCAGATAAAAAACGGTTTTTCAGGACCTGCTTGGTGCCTTTTGCTTTGTTTAGTGCGCCTATGGCAAAACTCTGGTGACAAAAATTCTCCATCCGAATTTAACGGTCATGAATAATGATACTCATGAAATCATTGGATAGTCTATCCGCTTTAAGCTTGTGGGCCTCTATAGATCCATGAATAACAACCCACATGACACAATGCAGGGATTTCCGTGCCGGACTACCACCCTGCACTGGCAGTGCAGGATTAAAACCTGCTATGACGAAGCCCCTAAAGGTGATCCCACCATAGGTACGTTGGTACGTCTAAATCAGACGTATTGGCTTATAAACAATCCAAAGCTAAAGACGAAAGCGTTAAGACGGTCTTCTCGCCAGGCCCCGACGGCGTTCCTAGCTGCGTGGTTAGGTACTGCGCGTCTGGTGCAATCTTCTTCTAGAACTGTTTAACCTCTCTTTTAAAACGGTAAAGTTTCTCTCTATTTCATCATTCCTTTCCATGAGAAAAGGAAAATATCGAATGGTGGACATTATAGAGGTGTCTCTAAATTATCAGCAATTCCAAAACAATTTAAACTGGACTCTTTAAGATAAGAAATGTGCCCCATTTGCAAAACCAGTGTAGATCAGTAAAATCTCCATATCACCATGGTTTTATGAAGCGACGGTCTACTACCACAAACTAATTGGAATTAACATCTTAAGTAATTATTGGTTTCCCGAAAAGTCTTCAGACAGATGTCATCTACACTGACAGAAGTAAGACATTTAACTCTGTAAATCACTCACTACTTTTACATAATTTCGACATATTCGGATTCCTGTCCGATTTTTTTAGGTAGGTTGAAAGTTTTCTGGTAGAACGCAACGAGTTTTATTTAAATATGTATTGTCTGGTCTGGCTTATGCTTAATCTGGTGTCCCTCAGGGAAGCCATTTAGGTCCGGTTTTTTCACGATATTCATAAATCCTTCCACTTGCTTTAAAAGATCCTATTATTCGAATGTACCTAGATGATGCGAAACTTTGTATTTAATATAAAGATGAATCCTACCAGAAGTCGCTCTAAACTCTTACTTACTATGTGGTGACAACTTAGGTCCAAATTTCTTCCATGGAAAATAAAGCCAGTGCTAGGTTTTATAAAAAGATGGTCGAAAGGATCCAATGACCCTTAGTTACCTAACTTTCTTTCTCTCCCTCGTTTGTCCGATCTTAGAGTATGGATCTTACGTCTGGAACCCGCAGTACGCGGTCCCTCAAGACCGCATCGAATCTGTCCAACAAAACATCCTAATATTTGCTATTCGTGGCCAACGTTAGACGGCTGCGCCTCTCGGTCGGTTGAGAGGGTGGTGGTCACTCATATGTCAAACAACGGGAGTCGCGCGAAAAAAATGTTTTAAGTGGAACTTGACTATAGCGTTTAGTTTGGTGAACAAATTCGACGAGCTTAAAAGCGGGTACATGGCTTCTACTGGTATTTGCGCATTTTCTAGACGCCCGCCAACACAAATCAGGGTTACCGTGGGAGTTTCTATTGGTGATTCCAACGAAAAAGCATTTGAAGTTGTGCGCTAAGGACTTTACCCTTCTTTAAACAATATATTTCGTTCTGATACGTTCGATGATGAATCAGTCCTACAATAAACATAACGAATGCTAAAACTCAGTTGCTTGCAGGGATCTTCTTAAACTCCCGCAAAACGTAAGCTGTGACTCAAAGAACACGATGACACCACGAGATTCGATTCAGAAATTGATGTTCTTCCAACTTAAGAAAGGTTGGTCAACTTGTATTTTCAAGTATCCACGTATCACAAAGAATTGATGTAGCACAGAGCTCAAATCGTGGAAGAGAAAGGACTTTGTTTTGAGGAGAGCATTAATTTATGCCACCTGTTTATAAATATTTTACAATTTATAATTATACAAAAAATGCGGTGCCGTAAACGATGCAAAAAAAAAGGCCGATAGATTTTTTTCTACGATTTATTTTAGCAGCCCTGCGTCTGCGTGTTGACAGCGATAGAGACCAAAATGCAATTGGTCGAGCCGAGCAATCGGCGACACGCAAGCGCTTATCGCGCCTTGTCTACAGATGAAAAATATAATTCATCATACAGTGATGCTGACCAAATTGTAAACCATTATTTTGGTTTTAGCTAGATGACTGCTCCCGACATACTCTCCCGTTGAAAGAGCCATACTTCCAAGCGAAGTGGTTTCAAGGGGCAAGAGCTAGTGCGGATCACCGCAACTCGATCGACACAATCATCTCCGGAGACGGTGCTCTCAACCCTGCCGAGGCGCCACCTCAAGGGGGTAAGTTGTCCTCCTTGCTGGACCTATGCCGCTTAGTTGTTTATGTGTTGAGGTTGAATCGCGTAAGGCCCGGCATGATACGAATGCGCCAAAGCTGTTCTTGACATATACTATGGCGGTGACAAGCAAGACGTAATCGATATTATTTAGCGACAAGGCTACAGGTGGAGTTTTGATAAAGCAACAAGGGTGCTGCGACGAAGCTACTTTTCCCACCTGTTTGCTAGGTGTCTGGCTTACCATAGCACATTTCAAATTTTCCATCATTGGGTAGATATTGAAAATTTGTCCCATCTCCTGGGTCTAGTTATAGTTACCTGAAATTTCAAAAAATTTCCATTTGCTCCAATAATAAGGGAATGTAAAAAACAATTCTTTAAAGATATATAATCATTTTTTATCGTCGATGGTCTCTCGTCAATAGCTTTTCTTGACATCTCGCCATTCCTATTATTTCGCCGTTCTAAGGATTTGTATGTTTTTGGAAGTGATAGTATATCAACCTGTTCCACATAAATGCTTACTTTCAGTTGGAGTGGGCGGCGACCGTCCAGGGTAACACGAGATGTTTTTCGTTGCGGGTTTGTCGGGTAGGTTACTCGCGCAAGTGTTAATTTGCCTTGTCGCTCAACTGACGCGAAATACCTGGCTTGAATAATGACCAAAAGTGTGCCTTAAATTGTAATAATTTACTACAAAATCGCAAAGTCAATAATTCCAAGGACCTGTCATAATTCTTTTTAGTGGGCTCCAGGGATCGAATTGTGTCCAACGCTGCCGGCCAATCGATGTATGCTTCACCAAATATCGGAAGCTCAAATTCCAGTTGTCTGATAGGCCTCCAATTGCTTTTAAAATCGGCACTGATGCCATGCAATTCAGTTGAGTTTGGCATGGACTTTCCTTTCTCGTTGTTTAAGTAGAGGCAGAATCCGCGTCGGATTCCATCTCCGCAATTACTAGCCGTTCGAGGTAAAGTTGAGAGCAGTCAAAGTCGGAATTCATTCTCTCTCTAACCGTACCTGCAATGACGCGCCACGGAGCTTGCCTTTGCCCGTGAATATTTAATATGAGTTTATATTAACCGAACAAGAACTTGTGAAATGTAGGGTTTTAATTGTGTTATTTCGGAATTAGCGAATTTATTCAAGTGCACGATACGTGCTGACGGTAGGGAGTTCGAATTTTGATTAACTTTAATTCAACTAAATTATATTCAGAAGACAAGATAAGAGAGGGAGAGCGGTGGCAGAATTTGCCTGAGCGAAAAACTTAATTGGCTCACCTCTTTACACTGGTCGAAACCTATCCCTGAAGGAACAGCCTGATAAAATTCGTTAACCGGGGCACGTTCCACAAGTTCTATTTTATTTGCTTCCGATATTTTGAATTACGCGAACTTTCCGATGCACTTGACTAACGGCGAGGAAAGCGAGAATAAGGGGTAGAACGGAACGGCGTTGTGTAAACGTTTTCGTTTAATGTACAGCAGCCGATGCTGACTGTAGCTATGTTTTGCAGGTATAAGCGAACACCGTACAAACGCGCTTAGAATTCTTAAAACGATATTTCATAATTTCTTAACTTTCACACTCGTTCACAATGATGTCGGGGTCACCAAATGTTTTGAATAGGGCATTAATTTATACCACCTGTTTATAAATAATTTAAAATTTTTAACTTATACAAAAACAAGAGGAAACGCTATAGTCGAGTGCCACGACCATAAGATACCCGTTACTGTTTTACAAAATTATAAATAATTATTTTTCTGGTGGAAATTCACAATGCGCCACCTATTGTCAGAGGAAGTATGTTGAGTATGCTTATAGTGACGTCACTGCCCATGTGAGGCCTTATAACTTAATTTCTTATAAACAGCGAAATAATGTTCCGATTTGAAAAATCTTTGGTAAATGGATATATATTAACAGAAATAAGTTACACAAGGTCAAACGAAGGCATTCATAATAAAATTATAAACGCCACAGTTTTCCGCGGTTTGTAGGCGTTAGAGTTGGCGTGGCCAGATACAACTTCGTGGCAAGTTGCAGATGCATCTCTTGATTACGTGCTCCTAATTGTGTAGCTCTTATAGTTTTCGAGATTTTTGCATTTTTGTTTTTTCGGGTTTTGTGGGCGTTAGAGTGGGCGTGGCTTGATCGGAAAAAAACAATTCGCATTGGGAGCATCATAAAAACCTACATGCTTAATCCGAACTTTCATTCTCTTATAGTTACCGAGATATCAGCTTTTCTAGAAAATACGAAAACCGTCTTTTGAGCCTTGTGGTCGTATGGGTGGGTGTGGCCGGATGGTAGTACCACTATAAGATGCGCTGGCATCTAAAGATTAAACTTTCTGAATTTCAACTTTCTAACATTTTCGTCCAAGAACATCGACCGGGATATAAAAAAAAGAAAATTAATCGACCTGCGGTGGTAAAACTCCCTCAAACAAAAGCTGTTTATTTCTGTCGACTCTAAACTCGTATCCGAGGAGGTTAACCTTCAATTCGGCGATATCGAATTCATTTGTGTTAGACTTTCGCTTCCTGGTAGGTTTTATTTATTACATGTTCTTACATCCCTCCCAAGTCCGACCCATCCACGTATGAGTTTCACCTAGCGGCCATACAGTCCGTTTTTACGTTATTATCAGATTTCGATCCGTTAGTGGTTCTGGGTGATTTTAACATACCACAAATTAACTGGTCAAAAAATGAAAATAGCTTAGCTTTAACACCTTCCTCACATCATGATTTTATTCCAGGTATGTTAGACATGACCCTGGAACAAATTAACCATGTTAAAAACTCTTTGGGTCGGTTACTCGATCTGTGCTTTATCTCAGATTCGGACTCCGTATATATATCTAGGGTTCCACCACTTACACGCCCTGAAGATCTTTATCATCCCACTCTGGAGCTGGCGATCGATGCTGGACCACTCCAAGCGACTGAGCCTACTAGGGCTGTCAAAAAGGTTCGATGTTTTAGCATGTCAGACTATCTTATTTTGACTGGTCCGATCTCTACGCATGCAATGATATGACTTCAGCTTTAAACATATTCTACCATGCATTAAACCTAATTTTTGATATATGTGTTCCGATGAGGTACCTGCCCAGAACGGATAACCCTCCTTGGTATACC
Source organism: Drosophila eugracilis (assembly GCF_018153835.1). Classification (NCBI taxonomy): domain Eukaryota; kingdom Metazoa; phylum Arthropoda; class Insecta; order Diptera; family Drosophilidae; genus Drosophila; species Drosophila eugracilis. The sequence goes on from NW_024573533.1 coordinate 39,241, forward strand.
AAGGGCTTAAGCACCTTAAAAAATATAAAGTTCAGGCTTCAGAACAAATACTTAAAAACTAGAACTCCGCTTAGTTACTCTGAAAACTTAATTGCTCGGTCAAATTTTACCGTGCTTAACGCTCAGTGTTATAAAAATGTTTAGCTCGTTGTAGGACCCAATTTACACAGGATCCGAAACAGATTTATACAAAACGTTTTTATTCTAAAACGTTTCCTTCAGCACTTACGTTTGAAAACTCAACGGCGAGAACTGATCAGGCAATAGCCGATATGTTCGCCAATTTTTTTCAAACCACATATTCACCTTCGACAACCGCTAGGCAGTCTTATGTCTACGGTGTTCCACAATCGAACCTCGTCACGCGACCTTTTCTATCTAAGAGTTGTATTCAAAGAGTATTAAGCCGACCTACTCTCCGGGCCCCGACGGCGTTCCCGGCTGTGTGCTTAGGTACTGCTTGTCTTCCATTTGCAATCCTTGAAACGACTACGTTTCCCCCTATTTGGAAGGAATCTTTCATCACCCCTTTACACAAGAAAGGGAAAACTTCGGATGCTGGTAATTATAGAGGTATCTCTAAATTATCAGCAATTCCTAAACTCTTTGAGAAAATAATTGTGCCACATTTGCAACACCAGTGTAGATCAGTAATATCTTCATATCAACATGGTTTTATGACTCGACGGTCTACAACTAAAAACTTACTTGAATTTACCTCTTTTGTCATTACTGGGTTCCGAAAAAGTCTTCAGACAGATGTCATCTACACTGACTTTAGTAAAGCATTTGACTCTGTAAATCACTCACTTTTAGTTCATAAACTTGACTTAATCGGATTCCCATGCGATCTTCTTAAGTGGGTTGAAAGTTATCTGACTGGTAGAACGTGTAACCCCAGATAGAATTAAGCTAGTAGACGACTTAGGTGTCCTATTGGATGCCAAACTTACACTTTCCGACCACATATTTTCCATGGTTAACAAAGCCAGAGTTGTGTTAGGTTTTATAAAAAGATGGTCGAAAGAATTTAATGACCCTTACTTAACCAAAACTTTATTTGTCTCTCTCGTTCGTCCAATCTTAGAGTATGGATCTTGCGTCTGGAAACCCCAAAACGCGGTCCACCAAGACCGTATAGAATCAATCCAAAAAAGCTTTCTCTTATTTGCTCTTCGTGGTCAAACTTGGGATGCAAACTTACATCTTCCCTCCTATAAAAGCAAACTATTACTAATAAACTTACCTACCCTTGCTAACCGTAGGACAATGCTCGGCGTAGTTTTTATTAACAATCTTATTAGTGGGGACATTGATAGTCAAGCCCTATTAGGTCGTTTAAACATCAATGTGCCCGCTAGGCCCACTAGAAACTATATTCCCTTATCCATGGGACATTGCAGCTCGAACTTTGCCCTTCATGAACCATTTAGGGTATTATGTTCGAGTTACAATCCCCTTACAACATTATATCCAATACTTCTCCTACTAACATAAAAATCGTCTTACTAAACCACTTACCTCATATTTAATTAATTTATTTATTTAATTTTCCTCTCGGTACTATCCCCGTGTTCCGAGCCGTACGATAGACGGCAGCGCCCCTCGGTCGTTTGGGCGGGAGTTGGGTTGCACGTTAAGCAACGGGAGTCGCGAAAAAAAAGTTATTAAAGAAAGCTTTTGAGCAGCAGAGACCTGAACATTGTTCCGCGTTTCAAACGCATCTTTCCCTTTACGCTGCTCGACTCGCTTCACAGTCGACTGTAATTGCCAGGAAGTTAGCCAGTTGAGGGCTTTTAACAAAAAAAATAGCCAAAAATTACAAGGTTTTACCAAATAAAAATCGTTATATTATGAATGTCAGTTTTAATGGTTAATGGTTAATGCCAACTTTCTATCACATAAAATTGCAGAGTTTTTCATGGTTTGTGGGCGTTTGATTGGGCGTGGCAGATTTAAAAGCAACCCTAAATTTTTTGGGGCATCTCCAACTTTCTAGCTCTTATAATTACTTCCCGAGATCTGAGCGTTTTCAGTTTCCCGCGATTTGTGGGTGTTAGAGTGGTTATAGTTATTAATTCTTTAACTCTGTTTGCAATTTAGAGTTTATTTAGCAGAGGACCATAGACACGAGTGTTTGATTGATATTTTTGGGGGGACAGTAAAAAGAGCAAAGCTGCAAACCAACACAAAAGTGTCAATACATACATATGTGCACGTTTTATTTTACATGTTTGTTTCAGTATATCCTCTGACTTAAGGTGATTTTGAACACCACTGCTATAAGTTATTTGTATATACGGGTATTAATACAATATTACTTCAAAGTGATCTTATCGAGTGCCACGACTATGTCAATAAATGTCTTAAGCATTTTTAAAATAATAATTTCGCCACATGAGAATGCTAGAATGCTTTTGCTAGTGAGCCACCTTTTGTCAACAAAAGGGGGTTTTCAACTGATGGTGACGTTACTGCCCATGTGAGGCATCATAACGTACACTTCTTGATAAATCGAGAAATGTTGTTCAATTTCAAAAATCTGTAATAAATCGATATATTTTGACAAAAATGTTATATAAGGTTTTTCGGTTTTCGTCGTTTTGTGGGCGTCGGAAAATGGAAAAAAAATAATAGGAAATGGGGGCACCAATAGAATCTACATGCCTCATATAAAGTGAATTTCAATAGTGAAAATGAAAGTCATTGACAACAGACGTGTTTTTATATCGCTCCGCCGTGTAATTAAGACACACCACAAAACCCGAATTCCATTTCGAGAAAAGACGCTCAGGGTGTTCGCATGGGTACTTTTGCTCATGTGCATTGGAAATGTCCAATATAAAGTGTTCTAATTACTAATATAAGCGATAATAAAATTTGTTTCAAGTCTCTCTCTCGAAAACCCATAATGAGCAAGTCTCGGCAACAACAAGACGAACGTCGGCTCTCGTCAATCAGAAATATTGCTTACTTCTCCATAAGAGCGAAAAAGGAGAGCACGCTCGCTCTCTCCCGGCTTATTATGTGCAAGCGGCACATCACAAAAACTGCCGTGGAGTGCCCGATAACCGTCCCCCGACCCTTTAACATAACCAATGCACTGATTATTACAACAACGACCAGCACATTGCCCTCATTTAAAACGGTGACTTCGACACTAACGACACAACGATAACAATCACCACAACAACCACATCAACTGCAGTTTTTCTTTCTTACTCACAAAGTAGCTCCCACCAAGAAATACAAAAAAAAAAACGGACCACTAATATAAACAGGAATTGATCGGTACGTGCAAATGAGAAGAAAATTAAGCCCACAATCCGCTAAAAAAACAAATGCATTAAAAGTTAACAAGAAAACTGTAGCCACTGTGCCAAACAATGCGCTGACAGAACACCGATTTTCTATTCTTAGTGACCCAAGGCCAAAGGAACCGATCAGTGGCCAAACACCTAGACAACGGAAAAATTAACTACTACACCTACCAACTTAAAAGTTCCAAAGGATTAGAAGTAGCTATTAAAGGTATCGAAGCAACAGTCCCTATCTATGAGATTATAGCTGGACTTAAAGAAAGGGGGCTTAATGTCAAACAGGCTAGGAATATATTAATAATTAATATTAAATAAAAACAAACAGCCAATGTTCAAGGTAGAGTTGGAGCCTGAACGTATGCATTTGAAAAATAATGAATTTCACCAAATCTATAAGCTTCAATACCTATTGCATTGTAGGATCACCGTTGAGGAACCCCATAAGCGGAATTGGCCTCTGCAATGCATGAATTGTCAGGAATACGGCCACGCGAAAACATACTGCACACTACGCGCAGTCTGCGTTGCCCGCGGGGACACACATTCAACTGAAGCCTGCCCTATAAACAAGGAGAACCACTCTGCCAAAAAATGTTTATTGTGGGGAAACCCCACTGCAAGTTACACAGTTTGTTCTATCTATAAAGAGTAGATAAGTCGACTAGGCCAACATATAACTGCAACTCAAAATCCTGGAAAATAAAACAATTTCCCAAATATACCATCGACCACGAACCCCGGAGTTTCTTTTGCACAGGCGTTAAAATATAACAACGGGATCTACGCCTCAGCATCTAAGCTGACAGCTCAGTACTGATTCAGTGCGGCACACAACATTGAACCAGAGGCCAGAAACTACTGGCCAACACATTACTGCAAAAACACACAATTGCCTAACGGCCTAGAAGCAATGCTGGTAACTATAGCCAATGCAATTGTAGCAATAAAGCAAATGTTACACGAACTTACGCGCTCCCAAAATCTCCTTTTGGAGCTATTAATCAAACAAAAATCTGCTTAGATGGTTTCCTCAAAAATATGTTTCTGGAATGCGAATGGCATCTCACAGCACAAATACGAGCTCGCGCAGTTCCTAGATCAGTAAGACATTGAAGCCAGCTTATATCAGAGACACACCTAATAAACAAAAATTATTTTCAACTAAATGGATATACATTTTATAAAACAAACCATATTGATGGCAGGAATACTGGAATACTGATCAAGAAACGCATCTGGCATCATTTGCAACAGCCTGTATACAAGCTACATCAATACACATCAATACCAAAAGCGGTACCTTAAACCTCTCAGCTGTATACTGCCCACCACGCTTTTCCATTTTCGAAGATGAATTTGTACAGTTCTTCGACCTATTAGGTTACCGTTTTCTAGCGGTTGGTGATTACAACGCAAAACACACCTACTAGTGCTCTCGACTCACAAACCCCAAAGGAAGACAGCTGTACAACGCTATAATTACACCAAGAAACCAATCCACCAATCGCAAGTGAGTCGCCACTACACATACAAACAGGAGAATGGGCTCACAGCAATGAAGAGGGCAAATGTTTTCGCTACACATCTAGAAAACGTTTTCAAACCACTCCCATCAATGCATAGCTTTGTGCTCCCAACTAACATCTTTCCATATAAGGCTCAAGAATAAAGCGCCAGGACACGATGTAATCTCCCCTAAAATGATTATAGAATTGCCGAACTATGTTGTAAATCTTCTTACTAGGATATTCAACACCTGCAACAATGGAAAAAGTGTGTCATCACTATGATTCACAGAAGTTATTTTAATAATAATTTTTAGTTATAAAAAGTTGTGTGTGAAACTATGCATGGCCATACTAAGTACAATTTATGAAATAAATATTTTTAATCTATCTTTATAAACTGTTTGTTTCTTACATGAATTATTTGTTATTACTATGTTATCTCTATCTCTTATTTCCGTTACTTTATACAGAGCTGTGTATTTAAGATCTAACTTATGACCTGTCAGAATTTTTAGTAAAACTTGATCACCTACTGATATATCTATATCTCTTACTTTCTGATCATATAGTAGTTTATTTCTATTCTTATTTGCTTCTAACGTAACTCTAGCTCTTTTATAAGCTGCCTCTAATCTATATTTACTCTCCTTAGCATAGTCATCTATATTATATATTGTTTCTACGCGATCTATGCTATTAAAGTGTTTCGGTAAATTACTTGTTTTACCAAATACTAGCTCATATGGACAATAAGTATGTGCCATAGAGGGGGTCGTGTTGAAACAAAAGACAAAATATTGAAGCCATACATCCCAATCAGTTTTATCAACCGATATGTAAGATAGCGACGGTATTTGCGTTTTTATTTGCAACTGGTATGGCAACTAGATATTTTGTTTAATCACTTATTAACGTGACTACATATTCATTGCCATTTTCTGATTTTGGTAGTGGACCAACAGTGTCCACTATTACTCTGCGGAAAGCGTTTATTGTTGTATCGGTTATTGTTAAAGGAGTCTTTGTATGCGATGTAATTCTTGACTTCTGACTTTTATGACATTTTCTTACGTACTCAGTTATATCTTTAGACATACCTTTCCAGTAATAGTGTCTACTCTTAAAGTTTTCAATATATTATTGCCCATTAATTTGAAATTATCTATTGAAGTATATTCAAAGATATTTTCCCACGGTGCCAATTTGAGTTGGCTGATTTTACTTGCAGTTCAAGCCTTTGGAAAAATGGACCTAAGTCTAGGATTCCATTGGTATATAAATCGCTAACATCATATCTTGCAGTAATTTTCTTGCCATGTTTAAATTGTTTATGACGTCGTATACGTTGGGCTTAGAAGCTTTTTCAATAGTTTGCTTAGGCAATTCTATTTCTTTATTTTCCGCGCGGATTTTCTGTCTACTTTGATATCTTGTAATGACTTTATTGATATTTCCAGTTATATTTTGTAGATCTTTGATGGTTATTCTTGATAACGCATGAGCTACATAGTTGTCTTTTCCCTTCAGATATTCCACAGTGAAATTATATTCTTCCAGCTCAAGTCGCATGCGCGTAGGCTTAGAGCTTGGATTAATCATTGAAAACAGGTAAGTTAAAGGTCTATGATCAGTCTTGACAGTGAAATGTCTACCATAAACATATGGTCTGAAATAAGTTATTGCCCAATGAATTACTGTCAATTGAATTGCTGTCAATTCTTGTTCTGTTGTACTTTTATTACTTTCGCCCTTAGTAAACGATCTTGATGCATAAGCAACTGGAAGTTGATGTCTATCATGGTTTTGAGTTAAAACCGCTCCACATGCTTGCTTACTTGCATTCGTTATTATGCAAAACTCTTTGCTGAAATCTGGGTATTGTAATAAATTCGGATTTATTATTGCCGATTTAAGATGTTCAAAGGCATTCTGGCAATCAGTTGTCCATTCGAATTTAACATCTTTTTTTACATAATCTTGTTATGTGACGAGAATATTCGGCAAAATTTTTTGTGAAACGTCTATAATAATTGCAAAATGCAACGAATCTTCTAGCGCTGTCCGCATCATGACGGACTGGGTAATTCTTGATGACGTCGTATTTTTTGTCATCTGGCAAGATTCCTTTATCAGTGCACTTATGTCCCAGAAAAGTGACTTCATGCATGAAAAATGAGCATTTTTCAGGACGTAACTTAAGGTTGTATTCCCTACATTTCTCAAAAACATCAGTTAAGTTTTTAAGCATATGTTTTTTTTGGAACAACCTATAACTATTCAGTCATCCATATAAAGGAATGCTTGTGAAGGTTCTAATCCAAAGAATGCAATAGTCATCATCGTCTGAAATGAATTAGGCGATATTTTTAAGCCGAAAGGTAATCGTGTGAAACGATACGAGTCATTGCTCCTTGAAAATGACGTTATAACTCGTGAACTTTTTCCAAGTTCAATTTGATGAAAGCCAGACCTTAAGTCCAGACATGAGAAATATTTCGCTCTTCCTAGTTAATCCAAAATATCATCAATTCTAGGTAGCGGGAATTTATCCGACAACAGTTTTTTATTAATCTGACGATATTCAATTACTAATCGACATTTTTTCGTATCAGATCAGGGGAGTGATTTCTTAGAAACTAATAACAGTGGGCTATTATAGTCTGATAAAGACTGTTTTACTATTTTATTGTCTATTAGTTTTTTTACGTGTATGTTAATTTCATCCTTTTGTCTATGTGGACTTCTATAATTTTTTATGTAAACCGGTTCTTCATCCTTCAACCTTAGTTTTTGCTTGTAGAAATTGTTTGTAGTTATTGATTCGGTTTCGAGTCCGAATATATCACTGTACTGTGTGCATAAATCAGTTAATATTTGCTTGAACTGAGGTGGAAAATTTTTGGATAATTGAGATAAGACAGTTTCTTCTCTATTTTCTGGATTGTTTTGAACTATGTCACAGTTCGAAAGTGGTTCATATTTTAAACTGTGAATATTTACTATTTGGTCAGTACTGATTGTATTCAGTAATCGGACAAATGCATTTTTGGTTGTTGCGACTGTGTTCGCAACATAAATGCCATGTTGAATTTTCTAATTAGGTATTAGTATACTTTATTCATCTAATGATAGATGAATCTCTCGGACCACTTGAGATTTTGCTGGTAGAATTATGGAATTATTACCAGAACTGTATGTTATAGGAACATAAATTGGAAAAATTAAATTATTTGGTCTTAGGATAAACCAATAAACCAATAAACCAATTCTCACAGAATTGTTTGTATTATTGTTATTGTGGCCTCGATTTGAGTTGCCACGGCCTCTTGAGTTTCCTCTATATTGGCCTCGTCCATTACTGTTATAGTTGGAACTGTTGTAGTTGTTGTAATTATTATTACGACTACGATAGTTTCCTCTGAAGTTTCCACGTCCGCGGTTTCCACCACGCTGTGTATAATTTTTAAAATAAAGGACAGTATTAGGTTGTCCAGTTGCTTCGTTACATAGATTGTTGTTTATTGTATTTAATTAATATTCGTACAAAATGTAAGGCAATTAAAACTATATCTATAATTTTTGTAAAGAAGACAATTGAGGGACCCGTTTGCACCTGGCAGTGATGCACTGCATTGATATTGATTGAAATTGAACAGTTTTTCTAAGTGTGATTACAGATGCGAATAGTAAATTGCCCTAGAGCGGTAATTATATATTAGGTGTATATCGGTACTTAGCTACGATTAGTCAAGTCAAGTATAGGCTTACTGGCTAAGACTTATGAAATAGGCTCAGTTTCAGTTACAATTCTACTCTGATTTTATGTCTGCAACACCATTTGACATAAGAAACTCGTTAACATTTAATGCTACAGGCTAATAATAATATAACTTCAGCTCGAAATCCTGTAACCCGAAACAATTATCCACACATACCGTAGACCACGATTCCGGGAGTTTCTTTTGCACAGGCGTTAAGATATAACAACGGGACATACGCATCTAAGCTGACAGGTCAGCAAAACACTGCTGGTCCAGTGCGGCAACCTACATTAAACCAGAGTCCAGAAAATACTGGCCAACATATAACTGCAAACGCACAATTGCCTAACGGCCTAGAGCAATGCTGGTGACTATAACCAACACAATGGTAGCAATAGAGCAAACACTGCAAAATCTTACGCGCTCCCAAAATCTCCTTTTGGAGCTATTAATCAAACAAAAATCTGCTTAGATGATTTCCTCAAAAATATGTTTCTGGAATGCGAATGACATCTCACAGCACAAATACGAGCTCGCGCAGTTCCTAGATCAGTATGACATTGACGCCAGCTTATATCAAAAACACACCTAACAAACAAAAACTACTTTCAACTTAATGGATATACATTTTATTAAACAAACCATCCTGATGGCAAGATTCATGGCGGTACTGGAATACTGATCAAGAAACACATTAGGCACTGTGAATTGCCATCATTTGCAACAGCCTGTATACAAGCTACATCAATACACATCAATACCAAAAGCGGTACCTTAAACCTCTTAGCTGTATACTGCCCACCACGCTTTTCCATTTCCGAAGATGAATTTGTACTGTTCTTCGACCTATTAGGTGACCGTTTTCTAGCGGCTGGTGATTACAACGCAAAACACACCCACTGGGGCTCTCGACTCACCAACCCCAAAGGAAGACAGCTATAAAACGCTATAATTACACCAAGAAACAAGCTTGGTCTTATCTCTCCTGGCAAGCCTACATGTTGGTCAACAGATCGTAACAAGAAGCCTGACTTGTTCGATTTTCCCGTCACAAGAAGAGTGGCTAGAGAGCGCGTCCACGTGGAACACTTAACAGCTCATCGGATCACTCGCCTATTTTACTTCATCTCTACGGGTTAAATACAGAAAGTATGTAAGTACCCATATTGATGGCTTCCCAAACATGTACCAAAAAGAAGAGATTGACAGTTCAGTTGAAGAGCACGTGTCTGCTATGTCACTAGCTGCACAACCCTCCACACCTATTATACCTGCTTGTAATCCTGATAACAACTGGCGGGCTTCTGCGCATATTAACGAACTGCACCGCAATAAGAGAAGGCTTCGGAAAGGATGGCAACCCCATAGATCGCCTGCTGCAAAGGAAACGCTTAAAACAACTATCTATCTTTTACGCAAAGGCTTAGAAGATGTACATAATCGATCTCAATTATCCTATTTGCAGCGTCTTTCCCCAAACAGACGATATCCACTGTGGAAGGCTAAATCAGGTATATGTCTACCAATAGAAAGTGAGTCGCTACTCCACACACAAACAGGAGAATGGGCTCGCAGCAACGAAGAGAGGGCAAATTTATTCGCCGCACAACTAGAAAACCTTTTCAAGTCACTCTCGTCAATAAATAGTGCAATAATGCTACCGTGCCTATCATATTTAAATCGACAGAAGTGATTGGAGTGTATTGGAGTATTCTTAAACACAACTTTCTAGCTTTTATAGTTACCGCATTTTTGGGTTTTCGCGTTTTATGAGTGGCCGTAGCTTGATCAGAAAAAACAATTTCCATTGGGAGCTTCATAAATACGTACATGCTTAATCCGAACTTTCTATCACTTATAGTTACCGAGATATCCGCTTTTCTAGAAAAGCCGGTGTGGCCGGATAATAGTACCACTATAGACGGCATCTAAAGATTATACATACTGAATTTCAACTTTCTAATAGTTCCTGAGATTTCAGCGATTTTAGTTTTTCGCGAGTGGGCGTTAGAGTGGGCGTGGCAGGATGCTGTGATAACCTTGCGCTGCGTAGGGACTTCAAGAATCTTCACGCTTAATCTGAACTTTGTATCTTTTATAGTTCCTGAGATCTCAGCGTCATACGGACAGATCAAGATGAACAAGAATATATATATACATTTGACGCAGCCTGGCCCATCTCGGGGAATGCCTTTTGAACATTCAATGCACTCAATAACACGATCCTCAAATTCTCTTACAAAAAAAACCGATCCCTGGCGGCGGTAAATTTAAACTTAACTAACTACCGATAGCCCTTATCAGTTCAGTACACTTTAATACCATTCTAACGCCCACAAATCAGGAAAAACTAAACTTTCTAGAATCTCAACAACTATAAGAGCTAGAAAATTGGGGTGAAGTATGTTTACTTTTGAGATGCCAGTGAATCTTAACCCAAGCTCGAAAGACGGTTTTCGCTTCTTGTATAAACGCTGAGATCTCGGTAACTATAAGTAATAGAAAGTTGGGATTAATCTGTAGTAGTTTATATTTATGCCCCAATGCGTATTATTTTTCCCCCATCTCTCCACCTCCACTCCACCTCTACCAAAAACGCAAAATTCTCGGTAACTATTGGAGGTAGGGATTCGGATTAGACTTACATATTCTAGAGATGACACTGCAAACTAAAGTGACACATTCATGCAGCCACGCCCACCTTAACGTCCACAAGCCGTGCAGAACTGTGGCGTCCATAATATTAAAATGAATATCTTCGTTTGACTTTTTATAATATATTTAGTTTATATCTATTGTTTTACCAAAAATTTTTCAAATCGGAACATATTATTCGCTTTTTATTAAGAAATGTAGGTTATAATGACTCATATGGACGGTGAAGTCACCATCAGTTACTCGAAATGCTTTTTCTGACAAAATGTGGCGCTTTGCGAATTTCAACTGCCAAAATGAATATTTTACAATTGCATAAAACAGTATCTGGTATCTTATAGTCACGGCACTCGACTACCCACAAGTAACATTGTACTGAATATATATTTACTGTCACGTTTGGTCATTTGGAACGACTTAACATTACCATTACATTAACGATAAAAAAATGTTGCTTAATTTTAAAATTTATGTTTTCTTACACAAATAATTTAAATACCCATTCAGAAATAAACACATTCTGCATAAAATAAAATAAAAACGAATTCAATTTTTTTATATTTGTTCATTTATTCGTTCATTTATAAGATTTTCAAAAAATATCTATACAAGTCATCTAACCTTTTTATTGCATTTTTTAAGTTCTGTGCTAATTTTCCAAAAACAACTTTTCAACATTTCTTCACAACAATATTATTCATAGGCTCTAAAATTTTTTGAAAATAAGACAATAAATCTAATGTTTTGATTGTTTGAGTATTTGAATACGACGACTCTACAAACACCACATTCAAATTAAGTAGAACAAATATAACCCTACAACTTGGCACGCTTAAGATAATCCTTGTAAGTAACATCACGCCACCAACGGGGCCGCTCATACACGCCAGGAGCGGAAACAATCATGCCCTGAAGATGCTGGTAAACCTGAAAAATATTGGATTTGTTTCCTAAACTTGGAATGTTTAATAAGAAACCACTTACATTCCCATCGCTCATGCCCAAGGGTGAGTTTAGAATAAAATCAGTGGGAGCAATGGAATCCACCAGAGCGATGGCTTCATCCTTAAGCACGGGAAGTAGCTCTAACAAGCCTTTTTCATAAAAATCGAGTTGATTCGACTTTTCGTGGAAATATCCGCCGCGATAAAAAACAGAGGAGTACTTGACAATCAGATGGGCGCCGTAAAAGGAAAGTACCTGCTGCAACACAAGTTTCTCTGCAGAGTCGGATAGGCTGGTCACAAATTTATAAAACACGTAGTAGATAGTACGCTAAAAATATTTGTCCAGGTTAACGAAATACTTAGGCTAAATTCCGAGAGTAGCCATATTACCTCGCCGTATATTAAAGAAAGCTTTTGAGCAGCAAAGACCTGAACATTGTTCCGCGTTTCAAACGCATCTTTCCCTTTACGCTGCTCTTGCTCGACCCGCTTCACAGTCGACTGTAGTTGCCAGGCAGTTAGCCAGTTGAGGGCCTTTAACAAATCTACAACAAAAAAAATAAACAAAAATTACAAGGTAAAACCAAATAAAAATCGTTATATTATTATAAATGCCAGTTTTTCTCGGCTTGTGGGCGTAAACCTACAATGTGCATGGTTAATGCAAACTTTCGATAACTTAAAATTGCAGAGTTTTTCATGGTTTGTGCGCGTTTGATTGGGCGTGGCAGATTTAAAAGTAGCCCTTTTTTTGGGCGTCTCCAACTTTCTAGCTCTTATAATAACTTCCCGAGATCTAAGAGTTTTCAGTTTCCCGCGATTTGTGGGCGTTAGAGTGGGCGTGGCAGGACGCTAAAACAAAATTGCGCTGCCATTATATTCCAGAGAAGAAATCTGAAGGCTTAGTCCCAACTTTCTATATTTCAGCGTTCCTCAGATCTCTGCGTTTATACAGATAGACGGATCGGCTATTGAATATTTATAACCGATATCCGTAAAGTAAAAGGACATATTTTCATGTTATTCGTGAAACATGTAGAAGAAAGATTTTGCGACCTTATAATACCTTATAATACATGTGTGCTCAACGGGCTTGCTCCCCCATAAGCTTTGAGCGCTCGCGGCGCTATTTCACTAACAATTTATCGTTCTTCCCTTTCCGGCTCATTCCATCGCTAACTGCAGAAAAATATGTCTTGTTTTTCCTGGAACTTCCCAGAACACTTATTTATTCTTTATAACTGTTTGCAATTTAGAGTTTATTTCGCAGAGGACCATAGACACGAGAGTTTGTTTCAGTAAAAAGAGTAATGAATTGATTAGAGCACAGCTGCAAACCAACACAAAAGTGTCAATGCATACATACTCCTGGTCATTAAAAATTTTGTTCGGTGCATTACCGCCCCTTTCTGCCCCCCGATTTTCGTAAAAAAGCGTTTGGGTTATGTATGGGTTTGTACTAGGGCTTGAGGCAACCATTTCCTGGGTTTTCCCATCCTTAAAATGTTTAAGGACTAATTCGCTTTGCTCAACAAACTATTGACTATTATTCGTGGCGCCATAGTTTGAAAATCCTCGTTAATCCGTAATTTTTGGGTGCCCCAGCCTCGAAAACTTATAAATATGCTTTTGTTAATATATTTTTACTAGTATTAAGAAAAAAAAAAATGGATTAAAAAGTCCTAGTTTAGAGTTATTAACCGTTAAAGTGCTTGCACGAAATAAGCTTGTGCGTCGCAGTTGCCCTATTTTTTAGTTTTTTTATGAAAAATTCTTTTGTTTTTTAAATTAGTAAAAACTTTTGTTATTATTTTAATAATATGCGACATTCTTAACATTACTGCGTTTAAATTTTTTTGATACCTCTGCTGGTTTAGTAGCAGTATCAAATTAAAAATTCGATTTTTTCTTGCACGAAATAAGCTTGGAGCCACTGTATGTATGTGCACGTTTTATTTTACATATTTGTTTCAGTATATCCTCTGACTTGAAATTTTTTTAAACATCACTGCTATAAGGTTTTTGTATATTCGGGTATTAATACAATATTACTGTAAAATGATATTACGCATTTTAAAAATTATAATTTTGGCATGTAATGAAACCACCTTGAGCTGAGGTTGAATTTTTAGAATACTAGAATTCTTAACTTTCCAGATCTTAGATTTACAGGTACATGTTTTCCAAAACGCATTCATAAGCAGAAAGCTTTAAAATAAATTTAATTTTTTGCAAATCGGTACGTTTTGAAAAAGAGAATATATCGCACTTGACGGAAGGAATATTAGTCGCGGACGCCTGGTAATACAAACTTGAATTAAGCAGGTATCTCTACAACTTAAATCCTTAATCCCAATACTCTACCACATATGTATATGTATGTAGATAACGAAGTCTCAGCATTCACGGAAGGATAGACTGAGATGGTTATACCAACGTAGGTTTGTTTATATGGTCGGATGTTTTCTAAATGATCCCTTCTGTAAACTTTCCAAGAAATAAATGATATCATATTTTTCTAGGAATATAAATATTTTAATCCCTATCTAAATGTGTGCACCAATGTTATCCGAATTCTTAAGCAGCACAATTTAATGTTCTTAAGTATTTCTGTAAAGCACCTGTAGACTAAGCAAATTTAAGAAGAGTAGAAAAGTAATGAAACACTCACTGTGTACATCCATGGTTTCGGCAATTGTACATTCCTTGCTGTTGCTTTGTAAAATGTTGTCCATATTCTTTAAAAAAGAAACCGTCTCTAACGGAGATACGGCTACAAAGTCGGCGTTGTTGCGACGTAGACTGATCAACCAATTGGATGCTTGCTGGATAAGCGTGTTGTTTTCGCCTTCATAAGTGCAGTTAGCATCGTTGTCGTTTCGAAGGTCGCCTAAGCCAGAGTTTTTTAAGTAGCCATGACCACCACAGGCTTCGCGGCACTCCTAAAAAGAATATTTTTTTAAATGCATAAAGCGTACAAAAGATGTAATATTTAATATTTTTCCGTTTGCTTGTACTCCTTAACTAATTTATTAGGTTTAGTACTGTATACTGAATTTATTTATGGTGGTACCATTATCCCACACTCCCACTCTTACGCCGACCAAATTTGAAAGACGGTTTTCGCTTTTTTGTAGAAAAGCTGATATCTCGATAACCATAAGTGATAAGTGAAATGTGGGATTAGGCATATAGTTTTATATGATGCCCCCAATGTAAATGGTTTTTTTCCCATCTAGCCAGGCCCACTCAATCGCCCACAAAACACGGAAAACCGAAAACGCTAAAATCTCGGGAACCATAAGAGCAAGAAAGTTAAGCTGAGAAATACGTATTTTAGAGACGCCACTGCAGCTCGACGCGAGTTTTTTGACCACGAGTTTTTGACCACATTTGACCCCGCCCACAAGCCGCGGAAAACTGTGGCGTCCATAATATTATAATAAATGTTTTCGCTTGACCTTTTTATAAAACTTTTTTGTCAATATCTATCGATTTACCAAAGATTTTTTAAATCAGAACATTACTTTGATATTTATGAAGAAATGTAGGTTATAAGGCCTCGCATGAACAGTGACGTCACAATCAGTTAGTAAACATGCTTTTTAACAAAATGTGGTGCTTTGTCCTTTCCACTAGCAAAATTGTTATATTAATGCAATTGGTGGTAGATGAATTAAAATCTTAAGAATTAACTTGAATTCCATAAATGTAGACAAGGAAAGAATTAACATACGCTAGCACTAAATAACTTCTGCTGGAAATCTCATCTCACTGCTGTGGTAAAATATAGAATTATGTACATATGCCTCAATTGAGTTTGTAGATGGAAACTTCTTGTAAAATGTTGTTGTACTACTTGATAACAAATATACTTCATTTAAAAATGGTTATCAACAGTTTTTACAAAATAATAAGAAATACAAAATACTACAAAAGCCAATTTTTACATACAGCAAGTCTTTGCTCTTTTTCAGTACTACCTAAGATAAAATAGGTCGATTGCCACGACTTTCGGACTTTTTACTGTGTTCATAATTTTAAAACAATTATTTTACTAGCAAATATCACTTAACCTACATTTTGAAAAATATTAGTCTAAAATAAATACTTTTCAGTGTCACTTCAGGAGAGACGGGCATGGACATAATTGACTCGGCTATATTTATTCTGATCAAAAAAATATATTCCTTATATGATCATCTTACATTCCATCTTCTTGGTACATACTTTTCAACGAACACATTACTTTATGGCTTTCGTTTTTACTTACGTATGACGTGTAACCTTACCTGAATGCCATCCCTGGCCGCCCAGGTAGCGACTGGTTTGAGTGCAGACGAAATTGCATGAACCTCCATGCCCGCTAGGGACGTATCCTCGCCGGCGAAGCCCTTCATTGTCAAATCTACATTTACTTTGCCTATCCAAAGCGTGGCAACTCGCAATGCGATTGTAGTGGCCAAGTGAGGGATAAGTCGGTATTGTTGTGATTGATACTCGAACACAGGCCACTCTGTTAGGCTATTAGTAGGTCCGAACTGACGCCTGCTGGCTGCATAACGGGTGGCAATTGTTACAGCTTTGCTCAGAGCCACGTAGGTGATAGCTGTAATATTGACGCGACCTACGGAAAGAGCGCCCAAAGAGGCACCTAGGCGCTTCCTCTCGTCCTTAATTTGGCTGGTATAGTTACCTTGGTCATCAATGTCGCCGGTCTTTGACAGTAAATTGGCTTTAGGTATACGATATTGGTTAAACATTACAAAGCTGCAATTATAATAATATACCCTAAATATTTAAAACTGAGGAGAAAAATACTTGCCCGTTGTCGATGCCATTAAGACCGATTTTCTCGCCCATATCGCCAACTGTTACGCCAGGAAAAGGGAGCAGAGTTTGCTCATCGCGGATGGGAACAAGAAAGGCCTGTAGGCCCTGGTGCTTGTCATCAGGAACGAACAGCTGAGCGTAGACAATAGCATGAGTGCAAGTCTTACCAAGGTTACCCACCCAGCACTTAGCCGCCTCGAAGTCTGGCGTATGGATGACGAATTCCTGCCTTTTTATGTCGTAGGTGGCCCGGGTGCGCATGCCAAGTGCATTGGTGCCGTGAGAGATTTCAGTAAGCGCGTAAGCTCCAATAATACGGTTGTCTGCGATCTTGGCCACGTACTTGCCCAGGCGCCCAGATCCATTAGAGACCAAGGTGCTGGGAAACATGCCCGTTGAAAGGCCGAATTTAACCGAAGTACTGAAGTCGTAGCTGAAGATGGCCTGTCCAAAAGCCAGCAGAAGGTGTGGTGTTTCCAAGTACTGAAATAAAGTCAATACTTTTAACATGTCCATCAGCTTTATCTTATCCGACCCACATCGTTAACGCCATAGAACTGTTGTTCCCAGAGGAGATGCTGTCGTTTGTTGGCCATCTCACGAACACGTTCCAGATTTGACCACTCTGGCTCCCGCTGGAAGTCAGGGTGTTTTTCCATCCATTGCCAAACCTTGTGCTAAGGGGGGAGAAACATTCATTTATCAATGTGCACATACATATAAGGAACGAAATACTATTATCTGTACACATATGTATGCACCAAAAAATTCCGCACTTTGAACTCAGTGCTCGCCTTAAACCTGAAATTAACAATAACCTTCATCCGGATATGATCCTCGCCCTCAAGCAACACGTTCATGTGCTTGTAACAGAAGCTTGCCCTCTGGCGATACTCGTCTAAAGGTCCAGCTCGGAAATTCGGAAAGATTCGTTTGTCATCAAAGATGGTAACTAAGGGTTGTTCCTCCTGCCTTCCGCTGTAATTGTCGCCAAGGCGTTGATTAGAAAATTTACATATGTACCTCGTTTTGATCACTTTTGTGACTTATCCACTTGTCATTAGATTTATGTACTTACTGAGACCTTAATGCAACCATGTTAGAATATGGATTTACGGACTGATGTGCCTCTTTCGAATGCGTGTCGCAAATTACTTGAATGAATGGGATCTTCAAACTATTAGCTTGAAAGTAAATGTTCAATAGCCATCGATAAGTAGCCTGCTTATCCGCACTTCATGGTCAATAATAAAACCAATTTTCAGTAACTCGCATCCGCCCCGGATAAGATAAGACCTTTTAGTAAATAGCCCAGACATCCGTCTCAGTAAACTACAGATATTCGGTTCATTTTTAGTAAAAACATTTTTCATTTATTATTATACACAACCAATTTTAACCCAGTTTAACGCAGCACCGTCGAGAATATCTAAATCACGGGTGCTCAAAATCGTTCAATAACACAAATACAAAAAAGCGTGCACATATTTAGTGACGTTATTGTGTTGGTTTGCAGCTGTGCACTGAGAGAAGCGAAGGGCGAAATTTTCTCTAAATTGCAAACAGAAGGTACAAGGAATGAATTCCAGTTCAAGTGTTCGAAGATGTTCCAGGAAGAAACAAGAAAAAAATACATATATTGCGTTTGGTGACAGAATGTGGCGGAAAGAGGAAAACAAAAAGTTGTTATTGTATTATCGCCGCGAGCGCTCAAAGCTTATGGGCGAATAAGACTTGCTCAGCAAGTCCCTTTTCTCCGGGCAATTCCAAAAACAATTGAGCACTCAGAGCATAGGCCTTGAGCATCCTTCATCTAAATTATTGAACTGCTACTAACAATATTAAACTTTCCCAGAAAATCCAAATTGTCTAAACAATTTTTACTTTTTACTTTTTATGAAGTTTTGTTGAAAACTTTCATCAGGTTCATCAGCTGTAGATGATGAATTTTAATAATACATATATTAAATATACATAACATTATACTTAGTATATACATATGTAACTACATGTATGTATGAAATGATGAAGTGAGCTTTCCAAAAAGGTATAGTATGACCTGATGCGACGAATAAAACAAGAGCTACACGCTTTCAGCGCCAACTAGCGAAAATACCACAAGACTTTTTTGACAACCTAATATACATATGTACATAAATTTATTTTTGTAAACAATTTCTAATTTAATAAACATTTTGTTTTTTAGTACTATTATTTTCGTTCAACTTGTTATATCATTAACAAATTATCAATCAAGTTATACCTTTAATGCTAACACTCAGAATATGTACATACATAACACATAGTACATAATCTACGGTCACTAAGAGTAAAATGTACAATTTATTATTACTTAGTTACACTGTTGTCAAAAGCCAATGTATTTATGTACATATGTATGTATGTATTAACGGAATTCATATGTTGATTGTTTATTGTAGGGTTTAAATAAAATTTTGACGTTACTTCAAAAATTTTTTGACAAAAAGGAATGCAAAAAATATATGTATTTACATAGTGTAAACAGTTTCTTGAAAGTGTCAAACTTGAGTAAACTTATTAATTGCTTGTATTCTAAAGACTTAATAATTTATTGCAAGTAACCTATGACATTTAACAGGTGTTACTGTTTTACGTTTTATTTTCACTCATTCCTTTGAATGCCGCAAGTCTTTAGTTCAAACGAATTAACGAATTTATACCTTTTCATATTAGTTTTTGTATTGCGCACATTCAATTTGATTTGAATTACATACAGTGGCTCCAAGCTTATTTCGTGCAAGAAAAAATCGAATTTTTAATTTGATACTGCTACTAAACCAGCAGAGGTATCAAAAAAATTTAAACGCAGTAATGTTAAGAATGTCGCATATTATTAAAATAATAACAAAAGTTTTTTTACTAATTTAAAAAACAAAGAATTTTTCATACAAAAAACTAAAAAATAGGGCAGCTCCGACGCACAAGCTTATTTCGTGCAAGCACTTTAACGGTTAATAACTCTAAACTAGGACTTTTAAATCCATTTTTTTTTCTTAATACTAGTAAAAATATATTAACAAAAGCATATTTATAAGTTTTCGAGGCTGGGGGCACCCAAAAATTACGGATTAACGAGGATTTTCAAACTATTGCGCCACGAATAATAGTCAATAGTTTGTTGAGCAAAGCGAATTAGTCCTTAAACATTTTAAGGATGGGAAAACCCAGGGAAATGGTTGCCTCAAGCCCTAGTACAAACCCATACATAACCCAAACGCTTTTTTACGAAAATCGGGGGCAGAAAGGGGCGGTAATGCACCGAACAAAATTTTTAATGACCAGGAGGGAGACGTATTGTCCCAAAAGTGAAGGAAAACCCCAAGCTTTGTACCAAATTTTCTTTCAAAATAGTTGAATATTTATTGGCATCCATGATTCCGTCAATAAAAACCAAATTTCCGGCGCCGGACACAGTAATACATGCCCAAACTATAGCATGACCACCGCCGTGCTTAGCCGCTGATTTTGTTTTTTGAATGTAGCTCAGGTTGGGACGCCGCCAAACATATTTCCTCATCTGGGACCCAAATATATTACATTAGGACATTCGTCCACAAACATAACGTCGTTCCAGACCAAAATCGGACTACTTTCAAGTTCCCTGGCGAATTTGACGCGCGCCAACTTATTTTTAGCACTTATAAAGGGCTTTTTTCTAGGAACTCGACCATTAAAGTTATGGTTCTGTAAAATGTTCCGAACTGTACCTGGGCAACATTTTTTGCCCATTTCGTTCTCGATCTCCTCAACTATTTTTGGAGCCGATAGCTTGGGGTTTTCCTTCACTTTTGGGACAATACGTCTCTCCTCCTGGTCATTAAAAATTTTGTTCGGTGCATTACCGCCCCTTTCTGCCCCCGATTTTCGTAAAAAAGCGTTTGGGTTATGTATGGGTTTGTACTAGGGCTTGAGGCAACCATTTCCTGGGTTTTCCCATCCTTAAAATGTTTAAGGACTAATTCGCTTTGCTCAACAAACTATTGACTATTATTCGTGGCGCAATAGTTTGAAAATCCTCGTTAATCCGTAATTTTTGGGTGCCCCCAGCCTCGAAAACTTATAAATATGCTTTTGTTAATATATTTTTACTAGTATTAAGAAAAAAAAATGGATTTAAAAGTCCTAGTTTAGAGTTATTAACCGTTAAAGTGCTTGCACGAAATAAGCTTGTGCGTCGGAGCTGCCCTATTTTTTAGTTTTTGTATGAAAAATTCTTTTGTTTTTTAAATTAGTAAAAACTTTTTGTTATTATTTTAATAATATGCGACATTCTTAACATTACTGCGTTTAAATTTTTTTGATACCTCTGCTGGTTTAGTAGCAGTATCAAATTAAAAATTCGATTTTTTCTTGCACGAAATAAGCTTGGAGCCACTGTAAATTGTAGAGTAGATTGTGAGCTAATTGATGCAGAGGTCTAGAATGTACATATGTACATGTGTACTATGTAGCTTAAACTTCTTGGATTCAATCACTCAATTGATGAATATAATTTAATTTGGTAAAGTTTGTTACGTTGCGATGGTGTTAAAAGGTGTTATTGCTGTATGAATACAGGTAACAATAAAGTTGAGGTTAGGTACACTCCAAAGAACGTTAAGGGTGGTTTTGTTTGGCACCCGGATCAAACATATGTATGTATCAGAGAACGGCAAGGGTACACCCAGACAATAAGTGCACCCGAATCATTTGTGCGTTTTCGGCACTCAGAGTGTGATCGGCACCCTAAAATAAGGGTGGGTCTCTTGCACAGCTCATTTCGAATGTGCACTTGAGCACCAACTACTCTCTTGCACAGACACCCAACACACTTAAAGCAAATGAAGGGAGTGCCTGAAACACCCATGTTTCGGGATGAGTGATTCGGGTGTCTTCAACTGATCTGAGTATTTCGGGCTTCTGATGGCTGACCGAATAATTTTACATGAAAGAAAGGAAATCGCAATAATTTAACATAAATATAGCCCCTTAAAAACGTCAAAATAATTTGTTTTCCGTTTAAATTAATTTTAATCTTATAAAAGTATATTTGTAGGAATAAAATTTATTGCCGTCTTCAGTAACTAATATTAAAAAATAAGAGCTTATAATCATTACAAGTGATTAGTCTTCAATGACTAAGTCTTAAAAAACCCAAAAAACTTTTAGGGATCTAATAACCCCGCAAATTTTCTCAAGCCAACTTTTGTCAAAATAGTCATGATCGACTACTCCACATTTTAGTAAAGACGCATGATTAGTAGCACATATGATTTTAAGATTATTTAGCCTTTGCATTACGTCACTGGTTAATTCACCAGCTTCAATAATTCTAACTTCTTTTGTCAGGCTAGATTGTGCTCCTAAAAGCTTAATGATCCAACAATTAATAGATAATATTTAAAACTAACTTATCTGCTACTCCGTTGATGTGATTAGCGACGAGCTCTTTTATACCTTCGTTGTAGTGTCCTCGTTCCCTTCTTCGATGGCGTCTATGGAATGTTCCTCTACGCCTCGTTGCCGTTTTTTGGGTGTTTTATCTTTTCTCAGCGGCTATAAAAATTACTCGTGTTAATTTTGCTATTTTTTTACGATTCACCAATGTTTCTGGCTTTGGTGACTTCACCGATACGCAACAAAATCGCTTATCACTTGTATTAATTTATATTCTCGGTCTCGGAAAACACGAGACATTTTATTTTTTGCAATCTTTAGCTGTTCGTGCCCTTGCAACAATTCAGACGCTAATGTTTTGGTCTAAAAAACTCTGAGTCTTTTACCACTGGGGGGAAAACAAAAGAGTGCCACGAAAGACCAAAATGTAAGAGCAGTCTAAGTAAAAGACGTCTACATTTGTTAATTTACAATTTAAAACTGATTTTATTTGGCATAAGTTCCTGCTTAAATAGTTGACATGAGATTCTTAAAATTACATATCTCTAGGCCCACACGCTGTTGTAACCCTTTGGTGACCCGGGAGTTGGAGTTGTGCACATGCTGGTACTTCTTGAATTTTACAGTCTCCTTCTCGATGTAATATCTTTATCTAAGATTATACCAGTGACTTCCAGAAACTATACGGGATACACAGTTTAAGATTTTCGCGTCCTGCCAAGCCCACAAAACATGATGAACTTAAAAAAAACTTTCTCGATGCTAAGATGGGAATTCTCTGTCTCCAAGTTACGCACACGCTCAATATCGGTGGCCAGAAGTTCGTTCAGGTTCTGCAGCTCAACCTCCTCAGCTACGCGAGAGTGGCAGGTGGGGCTTAGGGGGCTGAAGACCTCTGATGAAGCGCCCACACGAGGTTTCCCTGCAACCATCTCCCAAAACACGTATTCTGCACGAGAGGCAGTCCGTATCCTTGTTTGATTTGCCAAACTGAGAGCAGATCAAAAAACAAGCTGGCTGGAAGTTCGGATCTGCCAGAACCACATTGGCAGGAACCTTCCAGTTGGAGACATTTATGTTCAGACCAGGTTGGCGCTCTGTGATGTGAGACTCCACAACTGCCTCAATGTTGACCGAATACGTGGATAGGCTAGACTTTAGGCAAACATTAGCCGATACTCCATCCGTAGTGAGGCCAGTTGCCCCTACAGAGCATTCGGACCAATAAAACTGAAGGTGGCTGGCCACCAGTGATGTGATAAGATGAACTTGTGAGTCGGAATCAAGTAGCGCCCCGCAGGGAAGGTAGTCCTCTGATCTGCCACGAACGAGAATGTTGGTGGTTGCCAAGAACACTGCTTCAGCGTGGCGATCCTGGGTCACGAAAGCGTTAGCTGGCGGAGCCTGAGAGGTCCATACGCCAGCCTCATTGGCAGGACCCACGCCGAGCCATAGATTCCCAGGATGGCGGTCTGATATCACTGATTCCTGCGAGAGTCTTTCCACTTCGCCTTTATGGCAGGCTCCAGCTTTTGAAAGATGATCTGGATGAGTTGCAACGGATCCCGGCTCGATTAACCTTAGCTGCAGGATTTCCCTTGATGAGAGCCTGTAATATTAACCGTCGATTACTAAAACGGTTGCGCAAAAGATCAAGGGCAACATCATAATTCGCGTCAGTAATCTCCAACGCTCTTACAGACTGCAAGGCTGTAATACCAGCACCACGGCTACAATCCAATAGCGTAGAGTGGGCAGCAACTGTACTGAAGCGCTTGGCAACTTCCACCAGTATGTCGATGTGCACGTCCGTGGCCAGCTGAGAGAATTTCCAATACAAATCACTTCCGATTTCGCTATATTTCAGTTCCTCCAATTCCTTCTGAAGCGTGGTCACGCAGACGCTTCTCCATTGACTCCAGGGTCATAATGATTGTGTCTATGGTCCGCATCGCAGCCTTGACCTTCTGATGCAGGACCTCCATTTCTTGACAGGTCACTTCTTCTCATCTCCGCAGCATCCTCTCCCTGCTTGCAGCAGCAGATACAGCGGCGTCAGCTCCAGACTTCATTATGTAACCTTGCACTTCGGTTATGACCAGAAATACAACAAGATTTATTAAACTGATCACAATAATAAAAACGAGCTGTGATCACAACGGGGTCACCAACATTTTAAGAAACTAAGAGTTTTTAATTGCTGTAGAATAAATAAACCTGTTCAATTTTCAAATTTTATTTCGAGTTCAAATCAAAACCAAATCAACTCCGCAAAAAAAACACGCCGAAGGCCAGAAGTACAAGCTTAACAGCAAAAGATTCGAGCTATAGCAGTTCTACAAAAGCTCCCAAAGCGCATGCGCTACGAAATAACAGAAAACGCTTGCGAAACTGGGAGAACCGAAACAAAATAGGAACTGCTGATAAACCCGCCGCTTCTCATCCGTCTTTGTTTTTGGCAGCTTGGCCCAACAAAGACTTTGAAAAAGCAACTTATCGACAACTAGGGGTATTTAAGGCTTTTTGGAATACGTTTGGTCGAAAGATTTCCGACAACAAGGGTTTTCTTATAGGCATTCCTTCAGTTTTCGGTATGATCACATCTTTGATTACGTCTAATTCAAGAAATCAGATAGAACAGATAGAGATTATAGATCCAAATATTAAGTGCGATACATCCTATGAAATTATCAAATCTGTTAGGCAATATAAAGGTGGAAAAGATAAATGTATAAGCTGTAGGGAATCTGCTGAAATGGCCATGGGACAATATGCCAGAGGAAGTGTACGATTTTATTCTGCGTTATCTATATTAAGAAATAAAATAAGGGGTATGGCAAAAGATGCCTTAACCCATAATGGAACGGTATTAAATTTCGTTGCCATAATAGCCAGACTTTGTCTTCAGCGACAAACGTCCAATTTATATTATCGAACAGGAATTGAGTGTATTGAGTCAGGGAAAATTATCCATAATGGATTATTATGACCTATGGTAGGAACAAACCAATAACAGCAGATATTAACGAAAAACGTAGGAAGACAGCTCTTATAGTTTTCATTACCGGCCTTATCGGTCAAATTTCAGAAACTATTTTCTTAATGATTTAGAAAGTAATAACATGAGCGCTTATTTCGCAAACAGTTTCTTTTCTACACAGAGAAAACATATTAAGCCAAGCTCTACCACCAGAGCATCGTCAAACACATTTTAACCACAAGCCAAGGCAACAAAACAATAATTATAATAATCAACGAAACAATAATAATATAAGGTTTCACTAAGACAATAACCAAAACAAAAATACTTATCAATGGAGATAGACGAGTCTATCCAGGTGCAGAACAGGACTAATAACCGTTATAATCAAGGCTATGATAAATATCAAAATAATAATTATAGCCGAAACATGTGGGATAAAAATAAAATATATGAGACCCAAAACACTCAGCAAGGCCAAGCCCAAAATAAAAGGGTACCAACTGAAACTGTTAACCATAATAAAACTCTTAAACAAAACTCAGAGGTAGGCTTATCCTAAAATTAGAAATAGTAGAAGGATAATTAAATTATATTAACGGGAATAATTTAAACCAACTCTCTTAAACAGTAGAAATTCTTCCATTAACAGAATTTATATAAAAAAATATTTTGATGAAAAGGCTCGAATCTGAAGTGGGTAATCAAAGTTCGGGATATAAAAATCCTGTGCATGCCGTCGTTAAATCATCCGACAATCAAAAAATAAAAAACATCAAAATATCATCTGCGGATCAGAGAAAAGATCTGGAGAACGAAATATTAAGTATCATCAATAAAGTGCATTAAAAAATAAATATACAGATTCCTTTTAGGTCAGATATACGCGGTGATAAAAACACCGTAAATGATAGTTCCATTTAAAAAGAAGAAATTATAAGTCCGAGCAAAAGTCCTTATAATACCCTGTACTAGTCGTACCAAAACAGAGTTTTTAATGAAGATAGAACTCAAAAGCTCAGACTTTTAAGTGATTATAAAAAACTTAATGAAAATGCTATACCTGATAAGTATCCAATGCAGGGTCTTCAGTCATTTTGTCAAATCTAGGAAAAGCCAAATATTTTTCATTAATAGACTTGGAATCTGGATTTCATCAGATTCTTATTAATGAACCAGACATTCAGAAAACGTTATTTTCAATAAACAATGGGAAATATGAATTTCTAAGAATGCCTTTCGGTGTGACAAGCGCTCCTAGTATATTCCAACGACCGATGAATGATATTTTAATAGAACAAGTGCTTAAAACATTCATGCCTATATGGATGACATTCTTATATATATTTCTAAAACGCGTTTACAAAGATTTAATTGTCATAATTAAAATTTTGCTGAACGCAAACATGAAAATTTCGATTGAAAAATCTAAGTTCTATAAATTAGAAATTAACTTTCTTGGTTACGCTGTATCTCATAATGTGATCAAATCCAATCTAAATAAAATTTCTACAATTGAAAAATATCCAATTTCTAAAAATATTCCAGAGCTGAGAAGCTTCCTAGGCCTTACAGGATATTATAGAAAATGAGTAAAAAATTACTCAAAGATAGCTAAACCCCTAAAAAATTATTTAGAAGGCCAAATAAATTTATAAAAAAAACGTCACGAAAAACTTTAATACAGTTTAATGATTCAGCTGTAAGAGCCTTTAACGAGGTAAAAGAAATTGAATTGCACATAAAATTAAAGTTTTAGCCATACAAATTACTTATATGGGGTTAGCAACATCATTGTTCTGTAATTATCAGACTATTGCAAAAATACAGCGATTCAGATAGTCCGTCAGGCTCCAATTCTGTTATTTCCCGTTTTCTTACTTCATTTCTCCACAGTGCCAAGTTAGATGGGCATTCCCCTTGTCCGTTAGTTCAGTTCAACCTAGCTACGAAGAAGAAAGAGACGTACAAATCTTGTGACTTTTGTAGTAAACGGTGTTCTGTTCAACACTTTATGCACCCGCAACAACCACAGATGACTACATTTTTTAAAGAAATTTCAAATACCTGGGGTCGAGGGAGGATAAAACTTACTCTGACGCTTATTTATAGGGCTAGATATCATTAAACGTGCACTCTTAAACATTCTTATAGACGAAGCGTGTCCAAAACAGTCTTGAAAGAATCTGGTTTGACCAATGCAAGCGTTGATTGTTTTTATACCCGTTACTCGTAGAGTAAAAGGGTATACTAGATTCGTTGAAAAGTATGTAACAGGTAGAAGGAATCGTTTCCGACCCTATAAAGTATATATATTCTTGACCAGGATCAAGTCTGTCCGTACATCCGTCCATATGAACGCTGAGATCTCAGGAACTATAACAGACACAAAATTGAGATTAAGCATGAAGATTCATGACTCTCCACTCTAACGCCCACAGATCGCGAAATAACTAAAATCGCTGAAATCTCAGGAACTATTAGAGAACTATAAAGCTCAAAAGACGGTTTTTGCATTTTGCAGAAGAGCGTATATCTCAGTAACTATAATAATTTAGTTTTAAGCATACACATTCTCAATTGAATAGAATACGAGAAAGAACGCGACCACGGCAACTTTAACTCAACTCAACCC
The DNA here is from genome assembly GCF_018153835.1 of Drosophila eugracilis. NCBI lineage: Eukaryota > Metazoa > Arthropoda > Insecta > Diptera > Drosophilidae > Drosophila > Drosophila eugracilis. Next base: position 67,298 of record NW_024573533.1, read on the forward strand.
TGATACGTTCCACAGCTTTTTTTGAGTCCAACTAACAAGCTTATAATTTCTGGTGATATTATAGAGGGTCCTTCAGGGAAATAATCAAGATAAGTGTTGGGTTTTTTTCTACAAATTTCCAATAATTTTCCGCTATTTATTTTCTTTTATAAAGTTAAAAAATATTAAAGAAATTTCGCTGGTGTTTCTATTTACAAAATACATTATTTTGAAATGAAATAAAAATTTAAAGCACATATTATTTTCGTACGATTTGTTCCAGGACTGGCAATGCATATTTCCCAAATTTTTTGAATAACGGTTTTTTTTTCCAACTTACATATAATTTTATATTTCTGTTTTCTGTCGAAGAAATAACGTAAATATGTAACGACAAAAGCCTCCGCCATCAATTATATATATAACTAGGTAATATTCGGGAGAATACTCGACGCCCTGCCCATGTCTGGCCGTACCTGGCGCCCGGACAGATTCTGTTAAGTTGACTGCTTGTCCCAGTGTGCTGGAAGCTGGGAGCGGGGAGGGATCAGCTGATCGCTCTCGCACTTTGGGCACCCGAGATTGAAAGCGGGAAGAGGGAAAAGGCAGTCGTCTTCGGCAAGCGAGAGAACACTCACGTCGCATCTAACGCGGGACGCCATTTACATGTGTGCTATATAAATATATTAATAAACGTGAATTTTGTGAATTTATCTGCCTGGGAACCCCTCTTACAATGACCCTTTGTTGGTCAAATACAAGGGGACACAACTGTTAATGGTGGCCCATGAGGGGAACCTGCGATCGCAAACATATTCGAAATTGTTTAATTCTGTGTAAATGCCGCCGTTAAATAGCAACTGCGTTAAGTTTGCAAGTCGGCTTTGCATACCGCGAAAAATGAAAAAAGAAAGAAAAAGGCGATACATAGATGCAGCTGCAGAAGTTTCTGGACCTTTTTGGACGTTTTCTTCGCTTCTTTAGAGCTGGATTCTTGTGCATAACGAAATCGCAGCTGTACCCAGACTACAAGCCGGCGGCTCTGCGAATTACGGAAGAGGAGAACTGCGATACATAGGCGCAAGACGACAGTTTTTTTAACTTTAGAGACCCTCTCTAAATCTCTGATCTTCGCTTCGTCTTTGTGTGCATTCTGGTATACATAAATGAGTAAGTAGACAAGATGTGTGCGAACTAAAATTTACTGAGTTTATCTATTAATTTATTATTTGGGGTGGTGAGTTGCGCGCGAAGTTCGGTTTTACACTGGTCAACATGAAAGTGGGATCGGATGCTCCTATTTTGGAGCAGTTGGTTAACTTGCAGGCGAATCGATTGCGCTTTCACTGAGGATTTGGACAAACTTGGACCAGAGGCTCATGCGCCTCCGCCACCAGAGTCTGAGGCGCCGATGCGGAAGTGCGGCTGACCATGCCCCAGATGTCAGTTCCGAAGTTCTCCGGGGCCAGTGTCGATTGGCCAGGCTACTATGATTCCTTTACGAGCCTAATCCACAACAACGCCAATCTGAGTAGTGTGCAGAAGTTGCACTTTCTCAAGGAGTCGCTGCCAAGGGGCCGCGAAAATGACATCCGTTAGATGCAGCTCACGGAAGGGAACTATTCGGTGCCTAGGCTACAGAAGGACAGCACAGAGTTAATAGGGTCGATGTTAAGCACGGTCAATGTTTGTCTGGCTGCATTCCGCCGCGTTCAAGCCTTGGACGGGGAATCGCAGCACTGGCTGGCACACTACTTAGCATCGAGGCTACCCAAGGAGACCCACAACGCTTGGGAGCACCATCAGGGATGTTGTGCTATAGTTCCATCCTACAGAGAGTTGGAGTCATTTTTAAGCGATCGCCTGCTTATAATGGAGGCGATTGAGAACCGAAGCTCGTCGTTCGACTCCGCTGCTGGCCCAGGATCCACAGACCCTACCACACAAATGCGAGTGCACAGTGCACAGGAGCACACTAGGCGCCCTAGCGGCGCCTGTTACCACTGCAGTGGCGACCATATCCTGCGTCGTTGCTCAACGTGTTTGGCCCTAGACTGCTACCAGAGGAAGGACATAGTAAGCAGGGCTAAATTATGTATCAATTGCCTTAGTAAGGCGCATACCCTTCTGCGCTTCACTAGTAATAAAGGCTCTCAAGTTTGTGGGTAGCGTCATCACACATTGTTGAATTTCCCATTTTTGGCTCATAGCCAATCGCCGAGCCGCGGCCGCCGCATCCGGTCCGGCCTGTGGCGCCTACTCCTAGTGCACCTGCAGACAGGGAGAACGTATGTCAACAGCGCAGCAGCCAACGACAGACCAGAACCCCGGGACATGCTGACTTCGAGAAATGTCCTTCTCTCCACTGCTCGTATAAATGTGAGGAACCCGGTCAATGGACTGCACGCTGTCATAAACCCCCTGGTCGACCAAGGATCGGAGGCAACCATCGTCTCGGATCACGTGGTACAGTCCTTGCATCTGAAGCGATCTAGCACCCGAGCATCTATTTTTGGGATGGGTCTTGGAGGCGGTCGTCGGTGCAAGTATACTGTCAATTTTGAAATCCATAGTAATGTTAACCCTGACTTTTCAGTAGATGTCGATTTTACGTATCTCCTCCATTCGGTTACTTCCTGTCTTCCGGGTCGCATGCCTCAGCATTGGGGCCATTTACGAGGGCTACCGCTGGCGGATCCAAACTTCTAACGATCGAAGCAAGTCGACTTCATCTTGGGTGTGGTCCTGTTGGCGCGAATCATGTTGCCGGACACCAAGATCGGACCGCCCAGCGAACCTATAGATCAGAACACTCACTTTGGGTGGATCCTATCTGTTCTGGCGGACAGAGTGCGGGAAGCGACACAGGTACGCTGTCATCGGGAGCTCTTGGACACTGAGGTATTGCTCAAGCGTTTCTGCGAGGTTGAGGCCATTCCGGACCGTTCCTTAACATCGGAGGGGAACCTCTGGTGCGAGTCATTTTTTCAGAAGGCACATATGCGTCGATCGGATGGCCGATACGTGGTACGGTTGCCCTTCAAAATTTACATCGATCCAACTATGGTTCTGGGAAGATCGCATTAGATGGCGCTGAATAGGTTCTTGCAGTTGGAACGGCGTCTGTCGAGCAGTCAAGAGCGGTGGAGCAAATATGTCGAGGAGATCGATGAGTACTTTGCCCTCAAGCAAATAGCGACGGCGGTGGGCAGTAAATACAGTTTACTAATGCGTACTTCTACGGATAGGCATGTGGCGTCTTGCGAACTACCGCATTATGCGGTCTTTAAGAAGGAACCGCAGTCGGTTAAACAAAGAAACGTTTTCGATGCCTCCGCAAAGACTAGCAACGGAAGATTTTTAAATGACGTGCTGTGAACTGGGCCTGCCCTTTAGAACGACATGTCGCATGTTACACTAAATTGGCGGAATTATCGTATCGCTGTATAGGTTTTCATCCGGAAGACGTTTCCATCAGCGTTTTCGCCTTTGTCAACGCCAACCTTTGGGACGGCGTCTGCACCCTTCACGGCCATCAGGGTCATTCAACAGTTGGCGAAGGACGAGCGGCGTTCATTTCCCAAGGCGGAAGAGGTGTTGATGAGCGAAATATATGTGGATGACATTCTTTCTGGAGGTATCGGGTGCGATAAAATCCGCGTGTATGGAGTTGTGGAAATGGTCTAGCAACAAGTCCAGTCTCTTGCTCTCGATTCCTGCGGAGCATCAGTGCAGACGGTCTTCTTTAAACTGGGACACCACGGATCCTATCAAGGCGTTAGGGATGTATAGACTTCCGAATAAGGACTGTTTCAAATTTCAGGTCAATTTTAAAGTTTCAGCAAGTTTCACCAAACGGATGATTTTATCGAGCATAGCTAGACAGTTCGATCCACTGGGTCTCATCACACCAGTCATCATCGTGGGAAAGTTGATCTTAAAGGCGGTAACTATGGCAAAGAAAGTGCATGCGGATGGCACTTAGTCGGTGCTGAAGTGGGTCGACAAGGTTCCCGACGCCCTGACCGAGGGCTGCTCAGGATCAGCGATATAGGCATACACCGATGGATTACCATGGATGCATAGTGTCAGCTCAGCTTCACGCGTTCTGTGACATCTTATGCGGCTACGGTCTACCTAAGGCTCGAGTGCGTGGACGGAGCATGCTATAGCTCACTGCTGGCCTCGAAGTCAATGGTTAGTCCTACAAGGCCCTTGACTACACCTAGAACGGAGCTGAGTGACACAGTTTTGGCCGTCAAGTTGGTGAAACGGCTTACTTCGACTAAGTGGCTGAGCGACCTATCCGTCGAGTCTTTCTATTGGACGGATGCCACAATCCTTTTACACTGGCTGTACGGTGACTTCACTAGATGGAAGACGTTAGTGGCCAACAGGGTCGCGATCATTCTGGATCATTCTTCGCCCTCGCAATGGAGGCATGTGGGCACGGCTGAGAATCCAACGGACTCTGCGACAAGGGGACTGTCTCCGTGTGAATTAAAGGGCTTTGGCTTGTGGTGGCGAGGCCCGGAGTGGCTTACACGCAGGCCGAGTCACTGGCCTTCGATGGAGTTCGAGCAGTAAGAGATAGTCAACGGCTACCTGCACGAAGTAAGCTTTTGAGCTTGTCGCTGATCTTATCGGAAGGCACCCTGGGAGTGAGGGGACGACGACTACATTCTAACTTGCCATCCGATAATCCGATAATACTCGCAAGCTCTCATCATTTCACGGAGCTGGTAATATGGCACTCGCACGTTTAGACTCTGCTCGGAGGTGCGCAGCTGACTTTAGCGCATACACGCCAGCGGTTCTGTATAGTGGCAGGAAGGTTCTGTATAGAAGGCAGTAACCTAGTGCAGCTTAACAGCTTAACGAAACCGACCTTCTCTAGAGCCGGCATCAATTCCATCACTGACCTCACATTTGTTCGAAGATCTCTCTACAAGCGGCTAGTCTGCGACACATCTATGCAGAAAAAAAGGAAAACCCTTCAAGAAGAAGACCTGCATACTGGTGGAATCGAGACATTGCGGAAGTCAGGAAAGAATGCCACAGGGCAAGACGTGCTTATCAACGATCAAGAGGAAGGCCCGAATTTGAGACACTACAGATTAATTACAGGGAAAGAAGACGAGCCGTGGAAAACGCAATAAAAGAGAGTAAAAGTAGGTGTTTTAACAGTATATGTGATGAAATAGACTCCAACCCATGGGACTTCGCATATAAACTCGCCACAAAACTGTTTTGGGTATATAGCAGACCATCGCCGACATGCCTAGCGTATATACAGCGAGTAATATCAAGCTATTTCGAAGACCGCCTGCTTCTGTACGAAACGGAAACCGGGCAGGCCACTCACATGGTCACCGGGAGAGTTCCCCAAGGATCAGTCCTTGGTCCTTTGCTGTGGGACGTCATGTACGACAGAATTCTTAGGATTATGATGCCGGAAGGAGCACGACTGATTGGCTTTGCGGATGACGTAGCCATCAGAGAACGTCAAGGGTGTCTTTTCTCGGCACCCGAATCACACTTATACATTTCGATCGCTTTGAGTGTTTTGTGTGTTTGCGTTTTTGTCACCCTCTTAATTCTATACACATGATTCTAATGCACAGACACTCAAAACACTTATAGCGAATGAAGGGAGTGTCTGAAACACCCACGTTTTTTGGATGAGTGATTCGGGTGTCTTCAATTGATCTGAGTGTTTCGAGTGTCTTCAACTGATCTGAGTATTTCTGGAAAGAAGGTATATGGTGCTCTTATTTTAGGGTGCCGATCACACTCTGAGTGCCGAAAAGGCACAAATGATTCGGGTGCACTTATTGTCTGGGTGTACCCTTGCCGTTCTCTGGTAGCCATAGTAGCAACGGCCAAAAAACACCCACACGCTGAGGAAATCTGCAACGAATCTGGGAAACGAGCAAGCGAGTGGCTCGACGATAAGGGTCATGCCCTGGCAGCGCACAAGACCGAGGCAGTTCTAATAAGCTGCAGGCAGAGAGTAGAGACGGCTACCATACGAATCGGAGAAGCCATAATTAACTCCCGCCCAAGTCTAAAATACCTAGGTGTCATGATCGACCACCGGCATTCCTTTAAATAATATTTAGCATACGCCTGTGGCAAGGCAGGTAGAACGGCGGCCGCGATTTCGCGATTCATAGCGAAACACTCGGGGACCGAGGCAACCAAGACGTAGATTACTCTTTAGCGTTGTCACATCGACGCTGATGTATTTTGCTCCCATATGGGCCCGACTCACAAAAAAATAAAAGCTACAGGCAGGATGACGACTCTGTACAGAGATTGTGTGCCCTGCGGGTATGCTGTGCCTTCCGCACGGTATCCCATGACGCGGCAATGGTAATAGCGGGAATCATACCGATTGACCTGTTAGCAGTGGAATCTGCTAATATCCGCGCAGGTAGCACAGAGGTCGCCACCGCTGAATCCCTACGCAAAAGGTGCAAAACCTTCGCAATTCTGGATCCCACATGTTGAGAGTAAGACTATTAATTTGATCTCTAATTGCATAAAATGTATAATCCACAGCAAGAAGTTGGGGAAACAAGAAGGTTTTCTAAACACGATCGACAATGGCGATGCACCCTTACACCCGTTACATCTGGATCAAATAGGCCAGATGGAAGCATTTGCTAAGCACTATAAGTACATTCAGTAGATGGATTCAGCAAATTCGTATGGCTGTTTTCAACCAAGTCGACTGGTCAAGAGGTTTAACGAGTGGTCCAATGTATTCGGGCTGCCCAAGCGTATTATTACGGACAGAGGAGCAGCATTCACATCTGATGGATTTCAACAATTCTTCGAAGAGATGAAGATGGACCACGTAAAGACGACAACAGGCGTGGCAAGACGTAACGGACAGATTAAGCGGGTAAACCGTACAATTTTGTCGATCATATCTAAATTATCAACAATTGAGCCAGCCAAAAGGTACAAACACGTCGCTCCAGTTAAGAAAGCCATCAACTCACATAAACATGCAACTCTAAAGATGTCTCCGTTTGAAGTACTGTTTCACTTAAAAATGCATAATCAATCCGAAGATCTTTTACTAAGAAGAAGAGTTACGTACGCAGTTCACTCTTTGAAAAATCGCGAAGTCGTCAAGTAGAAAACTACGCTGTGAAATAGAAAAGTCGACATTTCCTTAATATCATTATATAAGTAAAGTTAAATTATTAACTTCACGCATTGTAATGTAGTACGCACTAATATTGAATACCTACTGTACCGAGTGGCCGAAATATGAACCGATCGCTATGGCTTAGGCCACACGCAGAAAGTACTAGCGTCGGCATAATTGCATGAACGTACCGCATGTGCATACCCCTCGCGCTCCTCACATAGAAGGGGATATGTTTATATACATAAGTACATAGATAGCCGTCTTCTGCCGCCGCCTGCGAGCAGCGCAGCAACGAGACTTAGCCTTTACTAGACTTAAAAGAATATTGTAAAGCCACAATCAATTCAAGCCTGGGAGCGGCACCACTGCTGCTCCCTTAACATTAAATAAAGAGTAAACAAAGTATCACGGATTTGTTATATATTTCATGGCGACCGTGACAGGACCCGAAGATGACAGGACGTGCGCGCTGACTGTTGGATCCCAAAACCGTTAACAACTCAAAAATAAATAACGCCGTGCAAAAAGAAAATCAACAAGCGAGCCATAAAGAAAAACCAGTTTAACAAAAAGAAGAAGCAGAAGGAATCGAGAAATCTGAAGAATAAATATATTATATTTTGTGCCCCAGGATATTAACGTAACTCATTCACGCTGGACTTGGGATACCACAAGGCTGTCAAAGGACCGACCGGGAGAGCTCGGAGTTGAATAGGAGGTGTTATGGCGTGTGTCTCCTGCGATCCTGCAATCTCCGGAATACATCAAACAAAAAATTTAAATCTGATTGAGTAGAGTGTGATGGGGCGGGCTAGTGTTAAAAATAAAATACAAAAAAGAATAGCGCACTTGAAGTGGCTATTATATACAAACATACCACCCCCGCCATGGGCCACAGCTGTAAAGCTGCAAAGTGAAATTTACTTTCTAAAGTCAAGTATAAAAAAGCCCAAGATACCAATCAAAACTCACCCAGTTACAAAATTAATAAACGAAAAAAATACTAAACCTCCATCACCTAAGGAAATACCGAGGAGGAAGGACCGCTGCCCCGCCGACTGTCCAGGGCCACTAAGCAGTTTGCACTGTAAATACACATACGAGGTGTGTTCAAAAAGTAAGGTGACTCTTCAAATTTCGCGAATTTCAAATTTTTCGATTATCGAAACCTTTTAGAAGTTATACGAGGTGTGTTCAAAAAGTAAGGTGACTTTTCAAATTTCAAATTTTTCAAATTTTTCGATTATCTTCAGTTTTGGGAACAAGAAAAAGTCACATGGGGCCAAATCCGGTGAATATGGTGGCTGAGGCATTATTGTGGTGTTGTTTTTGGCCAAAAAATCCAAATCCTTTGATCCATATTTTTCGATAGCAAAAAATCGCGAAAATTTTGCCTCTCACAACCAAACAAAAGAGGATGTTCCATTGAAACTTGGTACAGATGTTAGGGAAGAGTGTACCAATATAACAAAACAAAAAAATCGATAATCGAAAAATTTGAAATTCGCGAAATTTGAAGAGTCACCTTACTTTTTGAACACACCTCGTACACAGGGAAAAACAACTAGTGTGAGAGGCCATCCGCCCCTTACTCCGTGGGAGAAGTTGCCTGTGCGAAGCCAGCACCGGCACCGCTTGAGCCCATAGGCCCAGGACAACAACAGCAGATACTAAGCGTGGGAGGCACGATCGCCCCTGCGCCTTCGAGGGAGCGTCAGCATAGCCAAGCCGGCGACGACCAGCTGACGCGGACCGGTAGGAGAAACATCGCAGGATTAACCCATGCACTGCGTTGCCTAATTTTTTTGATTGGACTGCGATGCATATTTTTTTTTATATAACATAATATAAATTGTAAAATTGAGCGGAACCATCTCTGCCCAATTAGTCGTGTAGGTCGTGAAGCTATGGAAAACATAGTGCAAAAACCTGTAAAGATAGATGAGAGGTAATGCAATAAGCAAATCCTCAAAAGAAAACAATAATAATTATATTCCAAATTATAACATAAAGGTATATGTACCACCTACAAAAATGACTTTTAATATAAAAACTGTGCATTCCACTGCCAATGTCATAAACAAAGTAGAATCGAAAATATTGATTTATATTGGGTACATGTACTTTTAATAATCATTGTTGTCATAATGTTCGCAAATTTATTTTATAAAATATATAAGCTGCATAATAGATGTTTAAAGAAAAGATATATGAGTCGGACTAATGACCTGGATAAAATATAAGCAATATTGTTTAAATATACAACATATATGTAATAAAAAAAATAAAAATAAAAATAATTGTATACAAAAATAATTTAAAAAAAAATGCCTAAACTAAGTACAATGCCCATGATATAATGGATTGGAATGAATTGTATAAAGAAATAAATAATATCAAAGCAAATTTTGACAAATCGTATAAGTCACTAACCCAGAATAGACCAATCCAGAAGATCACAGTCAGAAAACATGTTGAGATATTAGTAGAGAACTTTAACGAAGCGCGAATACTAATACATGGTCACAGGGAGAGATTGAATTGATATCATTTGTCTCAGGTATCTAAACTTCTGATGCGACTACGATCTTATATAATATCGGTTAAACAAAAATTCGGTTTAGAAATAGTAATACCGAATGCTCTAAACACTCCCATATCAGTAGACACTTCACCTGACGCAGAATCAGCTGAAACAAACGAATTAAAATTAGAAGAGGTAAACCCCAAAATAGAAGAGGAAGATTTAAATAATCTTACTATTCCAGCGGTATACACAGATCGAGATAGTTGCACAGATTGTGATACTCCTAGCGAGACAAGCAACCTTATCACAATGGCACAATCCAATATTGATTTCATAAATACAGCATCCAAGCTGATACCAGTTTTCGATGGTAAAGCGGAAAATCTAACAAGAGTCAATAAAGGGCGAGAGCGAACAACTCGCAGTCTCCATAATAAAAACAAAACTAAAGGGTGCCGCTAGAAATCTAATAGGAAACGAAACAACAATTTCCGAGGTGATTTCTAGACTAAAAGGCAACGTCAAGGGAGAAACTATAGAAGTATTGTCAGCAAAACTGATGAACCTACAGCTACGCAACAAAACTGCAAACCAATACACACAAGAGGTTAAGCAGATGACGAAAGCCTTATAAGGAGCATACATATCAGACGGACTATCACTAGAATTGGCAAGGAATTATCCCACTCAGCATGCCGTCAAGGCAATGACTAAGAACTGCGCAATTTTTAAGGTAAAACTCATCATGCAGGCTGGCACCTTCAACACAATGAATGATGCCATATCCCAGTTCGTCAACAGTTGCACGGAAGCAACTGGACAACCTAATACTGTCCTTTATTTTAAAAATTATACACAGCGTGGTGGAAACCGTGGACGTGGAAACTTCAGAGGAAACTATCGTAGTCGTAATAATAATTACAACAACTACAGCAGTTCCAACTATTACAGTAATGGACGAGGCCGATATAGAGGAAACAAAGAGGCCGTGGCAACTCAAATCGAGGCCACAATAACAATAATACAAATAATTCTGTGAGAATTGCCCAGAATAATTCGGGAAACTCTCACCCTTCAGATACTCAACAGTAAACCACAATGTTCACACCATCAATCTTAGTCTTAATATATTTGTAAACTTTACAAATACAGAAACCAACAGAAAACTTGTATTCTTAATTGACACTGGTGCAGACATCCTTCGTGATATTCAGAAAAATAATAAAATAAACATTTAAGGCATAGGCCAAGAGGTAATTCTACACGACTTTCATATAGTAGATTTGCATTTTGCAATACCATGTGAAGGAATAATAGGCATTGATTTCATAAAGAAATTTAATTGTCAACTAGACTTTAATTATTATGAAGATTGGTTTATCCTAAGACCAAATTTTTCCATATATTTTATACAGTTTTGTAATAATTCCATAATTCTACCAGCAGTCTCAAGTGGTCCAGAGATTCATCGATCATTAGATGAAGAAAGTATACTAATACCTATTTAGAAAATTCAACATGGCATTTATGTTGCGAACACAGTCGCAACAACCAAAAATGCATTTGTCCGATTACTGAATACAATCAGTACTGACCAAATAGTAAATATTCACAGTTTAAAATATGAACCACTTTCGAACTGTGACATAGTTCAAAACAATCCAGAAAATAGAGAAGAAACTGTCTTATCTCAATTATCCAAAAATTTTCCACCTCAGTTCAAGCAAATATTAACTGATTTATGCACACAGTACAGTGATATATTCGGACTCGAAACCGAATCAATAACTACAAACAATTTCTACAAGCAAAAACTAAGGTTGAAGGATGAAGAACCGGTTTACATAAAAAATTATAGAAGTCCACATAGACAAAAGGATGAAATTAACATACACGTAAAAAAACTAATAGACAATAAAATAGTAGAACAGTCTTTATCAGACTATAATAGCCCACTGTTATTAGTTTCGAAGAAATCACTCCCCTGATCTGATACGAAAAAATGTCGATTAGTAATTGAATATCGTCAGATTAATAAAAAACTGTTGTCGGATAAATTCCCGCTACCTAGAATTGATGATATTTTGGATTAACTAGGAAGAGCGAAATATTTCTCATGTCTGGACTTAAGGTCTGGCTTTCATCAAATTGAACTTGGAAAAAGTTCACGAGTTATAACGTCATTTTCAAGGAGCAATGACTCGTATCGTTTCACACGATTACCTTTCGGCTTAAAAATATCGCCTAATTCATTTCAGACGATGATGACTATTGCATTCTTTGGATTAGAACCTTCACAAGCATTCCTTTATATGGATGACTGAATAGTTATAGGTTGATCCGAAAAACATATGCTTAAAAACTTAACTGATGTTTTTGAGAAATGTAGGGAATACAACCTTAAGTTACGTCCTGAAAAATGCTCATTTTTCATGCATGAAGTCACTTTTCTGGAACATAAATGCACTGATAAAGGAATCTTGCCAGATGACAAAAAATACGACGTCATCAAGAATTACCCAGTCCGTCGTTGCATTTTGCAATTATTATAGACGTTTCACAAAAAATTTTGCCGAATATTCTCGTCACATAACAAGATTTTGTAAAAAAGATGTTAAATTCGAATGGACAACCGATTGCCAGAATGCCTTCGAACATCTTAAATCGGCATTAATAAATCCGAATTTATTACAATACCCAGATTTCAGCAAAGAGTTTTGCATAATAACGAATGCAAGTAAGCAAGCATGTGGAGCGGTTTTAACTCAAAATCATGATAGACATCAACTTCCAGTTGCTTATGCATCAAGATCGTTTACTAAGGACGAAAGTAATAAAAGTACAACAGAACAAGAATTGACAGCAATTCAATTGACAGCAATTCATTGGGCAATAACTTATTTCAGACCCTATGTTTATGGTAGACATTTCACTGTCAAGACTGATCATAGACCTTTAACTTACCTGTTTTCAATGATTAATCCAAGCTCTAAGCCTACGCGCATGCGACTTGAGCTGGAAGAATATAATTTCACTGTGGAATATCTGAAGGGAAAAGACAACTATGTAGCTCATGCGTTATCAAGAATAACCATCAAAGATCTACAAAATATAACTGGAAATATCAATAAAGTCATTACAAGATATCAAAGTAGACAGAAAATCCGCGCGGAAAATAAAGAAATAGAATTGCCTAAGCAAACTATTGAAAAAGCTTCTAAGCCCAACGTATACGACGTCATAAACAATTTAAACATGGCAAGAAAATTACTGCAAGATATGATGTTAGCGATTTATATACCAATGGAATCCTAGACTTAGGTCCATTTTTCCAAAGGCTTGAACTGCAAGTAAAATCAGCCAACTCAAATTGGCACCGTGGGAAAATATCTTTGAATATACTTCAATAGATAATTTCAAATTAATGGGCAATAATATATTGAAAACTTTAAGAGTAGCGCGTCTCATCCCGGTGACCCAAATAAAAAGTCTAAAAGACAAAGAAGCTATTCTGTCTAAATTTCATGATGATCCAATTCAAGGAGGTCACACTGGCATATCAAAAACTTTGGCCAAAGTAAGAAGACACTATTACTGGAAAGGTATGTCTAAAGATATAACTGAGTACGTAAGAAAATGTCATAAAAGTCAGAAGTCAAGAATTACATCGCATACAAAGACTCCTTTAACAATAACCGATACACCAATAAACGCTTTCGACAGAGTAATAGTGAACACTGTTGGTCCACTACTAAAATCAGAAAATGGCAATGAATATGTAGTCACGTTAATATGTGATTTAACAAAATATCTAGTTGCCATACCATTAAACGCAAATACCGTCGCTAAATCAATTTTTGAATCATTTATTCTGTCATCGCAGCGAAAATTGTCAAAACATATAGTTTCGAGTGCCACAAATTGTGACCCACTAACGTATGAGAGTGCATTTAACGGCCGCTTTTAATCATTCCAGTCGCGATCAAACACTCCCCGAGTTAAGACGTGCCTTAAAGTTAAGCGAAAGCTAAAACTATTATAAGCACTAAAAAATCGTTGTTGTTAACATGAACAACGACGAAGACGACAAATCGGCTTGGAGCAGACAGTAAGACCGAAGCCGAAGGCAATCAAGAGGCAAAACCAAGGGTCTCCGATCCAACTAAAGAAAAAAATTGCCCTGGCCCATGCACCCAGCACGAGCTCCAATCAATACGCCCTAAGCGACAACACGCTAAATAACGGAATTGAAGACGAAAGCGAAGCACTGGACTTGATAACTGAAGACACCTTAGATGAAACTGCCAAGCCGCCACCTATATTCTTATCTGAAGTCAGTAATATAAAAGGAATGCTAGCTTATCTCGAGACAAAAATTAAAAAAGAGCTTTTATTTTATAAAGCTCAACGCGATGGTCAAGTAAGAATTATGGTTAAGTCTATTGAAGAATACAGGAAACTTGTTAAAACTCTTTCTGGAGATTTTGTCAAATTTCACACATATCAGCTCAAACAAGAGAGGGCATTTAGAGTAGTTATTAAGAATTTGCACTTCTTAACGGATATCGACTTAATCAAACAAGATGTGGAGTCCAAAAGCCACACTGTTTGAAACATTAGTAACATTAAAAGTCGAGTAACCAAAGAGCCATTGAACTTGTTCTTCTTAGATATTGAGCCCAACAATAATAACTTAGATATATACAAAGTTAAACACATTGGTAACGCAGTTGTTAATATAGAACCCACCCCCATAAAACCAAAGAAATCGTACAGTGCCATCGTTGCCAGGAATTTGGACACACAAAGTCATACTGTTCCAAAACTCACAAATGTGTAAAATGCTCTTTTAGTCATCCCAGTAACATTTGTCCAAAAGACAAAGAACAACCACCAAAATGTGACAACTGCAATGAAGATCATGCTTCTAGTTACAAAGGGTGTAAAGTTTATCAGGAACTTATATCAAAAAAATAGTAAGCGGACGCAACCACCTAAAAATCACCAAAGATGACAATAAAGGAAATGACTATGCTACAACTCAATCATTCCGTCTAATAATTCGACTCAACAACCCAAGGATTATCAATCATACGCTCAAGCTCAATGTCAAGCAGGGCCTTAAGTTTCAAATCATGGACAGTACTAGGGAAAACGCTATGCAGGCGGCCACAATTAAGATAAAATGTATGCACGCGGATGTATCGATAACAGCGATTTACCTCCCTCCCAGATTCACAATAAAAGAGCTTGATTTTCAAAACTTTTTTCAAGGACGGGGCACAAAGTTTGTTGTAGGAGGCAACTTCAATGCCAAACATCCATGGTGGGGTTCCAGACTGACTAACCCGAAGGGATCGGAGTTATACAAATGCATACGAAACAATAATATACACACTTTATCAACTGCTAAGCCTACATACTGGCCACCTGATAGTCGGAAAATCCCAGAATTAATTGATTTCGTAGTATTCTCTGGAATTGCACTATCACATATGCGAGTAATGGAAAGCTTTGACCTTAACTCAGATCATTCTCCAATAATAGCTACTTACAGCACAATAGCCCATATGTTGGAAAAGCCCTACACAGTCATTTCAGCTTCTACAGACATTAACGCATTTAAGAGCTATAAGCCTGGTTATTTCGTTAAAAACAGGAGAGGAGATAGACTATGCTGTGGAGCTTTTCACAAAAACAATTCATAAAGCGAGCTACAGAAACACGGATCATGCTCTTAATCATCAACAATCAAACCAATTGTACCTGTCTATCGAGATTCGACAGAAAGTAGAAAATAAAAGAAAAAGAAAAAACAAAAGATTATACAACAAGGCTGCATCTGAGCTTAGACCACTTCTGTCGAACTTACGCAATGAATCGCTAGCTGCATATCTGAGAAATTTGGATCCTAATTCCTGCAACAATGAACACAACCTAAGGAGGGCGACTAAATACCTAAAGAGACCAGCTAAAAGAAACACGAATATTCGTAATACCAATGGAAATTGGTGTAGGTCTAATACAGAACAAGCGGAAGCATTTGCACAACATCTGCAATCTGTCTTCCATCCCAACGATATTAATAATACTATAACAGAGACTGAAGTAGAAAAATTTCTTGAGTCACCCTGCCAAATGAGCTTACCTATAAAAATAATCAAATATGAAGAAGTCGTAACAGAAATCAAAGAATTGAACAATAAAAAAGTACCAGGTCCTGATAAAATAAACGGCATCACCCCAAAAAAAATGCATACAGTTTATCACCCTTATATTTAACGCAATTCTCAGATTAGACCACTTTCCAAGTCAATGGAAATGTGCAGAGATCATAATGATCCTTAAGCCAAACAAAGTGGAAACAGAATTAACATCATATCGTCCCATTAGTCTACTGACAATATTTTCGAAAGTGTTTGAAAAAATACTCCTGAAGAGAATGTTGCCAATTTTGGACGAACATTCCATCATTCCTGAATACCAATTCGGATTCAGGAGAGGCCACGGCTGCACAGCTGCATTTCTTGTCGTTCAACAAGCGTTTAATCGAGTCTGGCACAAAGGTTTATTGTACAAGATAAAAAAATTGCTACCTGCTCCGTATTACTTAATAATCAAATCATATCTTAATAAAAGATGCTTTTACGTGCAGCAGAAAAACGATTCATCAACGTTACTTCTCATTAATGCAGGCGTCCCACAAGGAAGCGTATTAGGACCAATCCTCTACACTTTATATACGGCGGATATGCCAGTCACAAACAACTGCACTGTTGCAACATATGCTGATGATACAGCCGTTTTGGCCACAAGCTCATCTAGAAATGAAGCTTCTGAACTTCTGCAGCGTGAGCTAAGCCTAATTGAAGACTGGTTCCTTCGATGGAAAATTAGAATTAACTCCTTAAAATCTGTCCAAATAACCTTTTCATTGAGACCAGGTAATTTCCCAAATGTGTTACTTAACGGCTCGCCAATTCCACAAAGTACCTGTGTCAAGTATCTGGGCTTGCATCTCGACCGCAGATTAACGTAGAAAAATCTCTTAAAAGCTAAATGTCAGCAACTCAGACTTAAAACATTAAAAATGTCCTGGTTGATAAGTCGAAAATCGGATACCTCACTGGAAAACAAAATTCGCCTCTACAAAGCTATATTAAAGCCTTTTTGGACTTACGTTATACAGCTTTGGGGAACTGCTAGCAACTCAAATATTGAGATACTACAGCGATACCAGTCAAAAACTTTGCGACAAATTGTCAATGCTCCTTATTATGTAACTAATGCAAATATCCAAAAGGATCTCAATATCCCAACCATAAGAGAAGAAATAAATAAAATTAGTAAAAAATATATCGACAGAGTCCATAATCATGAAAATAATTTAGCCTTAAGTCTAGTAGATAACAGCTTATCATTAAGAAGACTAAAAAGATACCACATACTAGATCTCACCGATAGATAAATTCAATTAACAGAAACGATGTTGTATATAATAGCAGGGTTCACTGGAAAACTGATATTCCTGTTATTTAATATTAATTATAAAATTTACTTATTGTTTATAAAAACAGATTGTAAATAAATAAAGAAAAAAAAAATATGAATTAGAGATTTCTGTCAGAAACGGTCACACGGAAAAAGAAAGCACGTAAGATTTTCCCTATGGAGACTAACAATAAGTGTATCAAATCTTAAACCTAATTACTCTAACTAACTGTCATATGACTGATATTGTGCTATAGGGGGCCCGAAAGCTATTGCTGGCTGTGCAGGTCGTTGCTTTGTAGACGGGATCGGCTGGGAACCAGGCTTCTTGCGAGGAGATTGGGGTGCATAGAGAGTTTTTCATTGTAGGACGCTTTTTGTTTGTCTATTTCATCTTTTACGGTACTTTTAGATTGCGAATATACCATGGTGACCCAGTGATAATTCGGAGGGTTTTTGATTGGACGCGCTGTATAATGTCTATATTCGTTCTGATGGCGTTCCCCCATAGCTGGGAGCCATATGTCCAGATGGGCTTGAGGGTAAAGTTGTAGAGCAAGACCTTGTATTCCAGACGCAGGGGTGAACGGGCGTTAAGAATCCAGTGGAGGCTGTTGCTTTCAGTTTTAGGTGTTCTTTTTTGCATTGGATGTGTCTTCTCCAGGGTATTCGTCTGTCAAGGTGGACGCCGAGGTACGTTACATCGTTAACTTGCGGAATCTGCGTGTTATTTAATGATAGTGGAGGGCAAGTTTGTCTGTGGAGGGTAAACGTTATGTGTTTACATTTCTGTTCATTTATTTTAATCCGCCAATCAGATAGCCATCTCTCTACTACGAGCAGGTGATTTGCTAGCTGTGTGGTGGCTCTGCCTGGGCACCCCGAGCGACTTAGAATTGCAGTGTCGTCAGCGAACGTAGATGTTGTTAGCTGCTCATTTGTGGGAATATCCGATGTGTATAGGAGGAACAGAGTAGGCCCTATCGCGCTTCCTTGCGGGACTCCAGCTTTGATAATGTAGTCTCCGGATGTTGCTGTATTGCACCTTACTGCGAAGGTTCTGTTGTATAAATACGACTCAAGAAGCTTATGAGTGTATCCAGGCAAGTGTGTTTTAATTTTGTGCATGAGACCATCTAGCCATATTCGATCAAAGGCTTGACATACGTCGAGGAATATTGCGCTGCAGTATTTCCGATGCTGAAAGGCTGTGCGAATTTCTGATGTTATTCTGTTTACTTGTTCGATTGTTCCATGGTTTTGACGGAAGCCAAATTGATGGGCAGGGATAACATTGTGGGCTTCTAGATATGGTATTATGCGGGTTAGAAGACATTTTTCGAACAACTTAGACAAACACGATAATAGACTGATTGGTCTGTAGGATGACGAAATTGTACGGTCTTTTCCGGGCTTCGGTATCATAATGACAATAGATTTTTTCCATTTTTTTGGGTAGTAGCCGACTGTCATGATCCCATTGAAGAGCTTACAAATAACCTCAACGGCAGAGTTTGGAAGTTATTTGGGTTTTTGGGGTTATTTGGTCACCGCCAGGTGCCTTTTTCTGTTTCAGTTCCCCAATGACTTTCGCGATCTCCTTCGGCTGAAACAATAGTGGCAAGGAAATAGATTCAGATTCTATTTGTGGTAGTACAAATGAACCAGTGGCAGGGTTCGGCTGGAAGACGTTTCTGAGATGTAAAGCAAAAGTTTCGGCTCTATCCGCGTCGCTGCGTACCCAGTTGCCAGATGAATTTCTTATCGGCGTGACTGTTTCGACAGGGGAGCTCAGATTTGGATGAGCCCTCCACAGAGGATGTTTTGTACTGGGTGGCGAAAGTTTTTTAATATACCGCAGTTGTGCCTTTTCTGCTTCTTGCTTTAGAGCTCGATTTAGTAAGCGAGTGGCTTTAATAAGACGTTGTTTTGATGACGGCGATCTGTTTGTTTGCCAGGCTCGTCGCAGGCTCCTCTTTTCTAGGACTAGCCGTTCAATTTGCAGATTAGTTTTAAGGTGGTTGGTTTCCATCTCCCTGCATTGTGGTGTTGCGATAGTGGCTGCCTTCACGAATACCCCTTCAAGAGCATCGGTAGAGCCGTCGATGTCAGCTGCGAGGTTAAATTTAGGGTTTAGTTTAATGTGTGAGCTTACATATTTTTTGTATTTTAACCAGTTGCTTCTGTGCGACGTCAACCTGTGGGCGTCATCTGTAATTTTTGTGCATTGAAGGAGAGTTATTTGCACTGGAGAATGGTCTGACGAAAGGTCCGAAAGTGCTCTGGCGCTTATTAAATTTCGTGGAATATTTTTTGTCACCGGAAAGTCTATTAGGTCTGGGACTTTCCGGGGGTCGGTTGGCCACTATGTGGGGCTGCCGGGGGAGACGTGGTCTAATTTGTTGTTTGGTTTTATGATTGCATTGTATAATTGCCTTCCTTTGGGAGTCACAAGGCGTGATCCCCAGTGCGTGTGTTTGGCATTATAGTCCCCTGCGGCTATAAAACGATCCCCAAGCAGGTTATAGAAGTCCATGAATTGTCCTTCAGAAATTGTAAAACGAGGTGGGCAGTAAACAGCGGCTATGGTGAGGTGTCCGTTGCCTGACTGCACTTGAATATACGTGGCTTGCATATAATTAGTTGCAAAACTTCGGTGAAAGTGGTGCCTGATGCGTTCGCTGATTAAGATGCCGGCTCCGCCGTGGGCTTTACCATCCGGATGATCTGTGCGGTAGAGAGTGTATCCTCTTACTTGGAAGTTGTATTTGTTTGTGTGGTGCGTCTCTGCCAGTAGCATAATGTCGATATGATTATCATTCAGAAACTGTGTTATTTCATGGTTGTGTTATGTTAGCAGAGTGCAGTACCTGCAGGTAAGCACATTTACCAAAGTGTCGGTTAGATGTTTCTATTTAGCGTAACATGTACATGGCGTGCAAATTATTCAAAATTTGTGCAAAACATAAACTAACACAGATAATTAGCTATGGGCAAGAACGCAACGCAAACAAATCTACCTGCTCATCACCAACAACGTAATCCGCCACTCTATGGAGCACACGCGAGCAGCCATCTCCGTATAGCACTGTTCTTTATTGCTGGTAGTATTGCGGCATGGTTTTTTCATATCTTCACTTCCTCGACTTGGAATTGGAACCTACGGCAGATCCGCCACTTCTCCATAGCCCACAATCATCAGACTCAGAATGAGTTCGCGCTGTATTCCGTAGAGGAGATGAACAGTTTCAAGGAGTTTTACTTCAAAAATATCCGTGAAGATGTCCGGACTATTTCAATGGAGGAAGAGCAGACAAATATCAAAGAGGCGCTAGTGGCTCTTCAAAGGGCCCACGACATGTATCTGGCGGACAAGATTGACAAGGCTGGTCGTCTGTTTGAACATGCCCTAATTCTAGCTCCCCGGCACCCTGAAGTACTGCTCCGCTACGGCGAGTTTCTAGAGCACAGCCAACACAACGTTGTGCTGGCGGATCAATACTACTTTCAGGCCTTGACTATCAATCCGACTAATGTAGAGGCGATTGCCAATAGACAGCGAACTGCTAATGTTGTGCAGATTCTTGATGAGCGCCGTCTTGAGTCGTTGGACTCAAAACGCGATGCACTCTCCGCAATCCACGAGACCAACGCCGCCCTGCGTCGGGCTAAAAAGGAAGCCTACTTTCAGCACATTTACCATTCGGTAGGAATCGAGGGTAATACTATGACGCTGGCTCAAACGAGGTCTGTCCTAGAGACTCGCATGGCTGTGGACGGCAAATCTATTGACGAGCATAACGAGATCTTGGGAATGGACCTAGCTATGAAGTACATTAATGCTAGCCTGGTACAAAAGTAAGTAAGGCTTTTAGCATTATGACCTATAAGACTCTATAAAAACATGAATAAATGTTCAATATAATACAAACTTGTTAATGCTTTTATGCAAGTAAACTTGGCCCGTCTTTTGATAGGTTTTAGATCTATAGATTCCGAAAACCAGCTATCCTTACATACAAACATCGATTTAACTGTGCATACTTATGTATATGTCCATATAAAAAAACTTTAACAATTCAAAAATTCCCTATACGCTTTATTTTTGCACAATTAAAAAATAAATAATTTGTTACTATTGGCATAAATTTTGAAAAATGTTCTTATTTATATGTATTTTCTTTTCTTCAGAATAGAAATCACTATTAAAGACATCCTTGAGCTGCACCGCCGAGTACTAGGACATGTGGACCCAATTGAGGGTGGAGAGTTCCGGCGTACTCAAGTGTTCGTCGGGGGTCATATACCACCTGGTCCGGGGGACCTTTCGCAATTAATGCTGCACTTTCAGCGTTGGATAAACTCTGATCACTGCAAGTTTCTACATCCCGTTAAGTAAGTGGGAAACATATCATAAACATATTTCGCATTTTAAAATATAAATTTAACAATGAGGCAAACAAATTAAATGTTTATAGTTTATTTTTAAGGAAAGTAAAATCTAAAAATATTTCCTTTCTATAAAAAATAGCATATTTTATTTCCCAAAATTGTGTTTAAATGCGTAAAAGTGAATGGGTAGCAAAAAACTTCTGAGCAAATGATCGGCTCACGAAGAAAACTGTGCTCTTTTGTTTAAAATTCGCGGGCTCTTTGGTTTTTCTTCAAACACATACAAATGTGTTGTTGTTAGGCAAGTAACATAGGCCTAATATCTAATTTAAATAATAAAGATTAGTAATGACCTTATAAATTATTACAAACTTTTGCAATTAAATTACCAGGTTACTGTCTTATTCAATTTTAAAATAACCATTTTGCTATCATTAATTATCGCAGCGCCAATTTTTGTGTGAGGACTTATAATCAACACTTCTTGTCCTTTTGTATGCTTGTGCGCATGAACGCTGAGATCTAGGGATCTAGATGACATCGCAGCTTGAAGTATTTTCATGCAGTCAAGCAAACTCTATCGTCTACAAGTTTGACCTTGTATAACATTTCTAGTTTATATTTACCGATTTATTTATTATTTTGTAAAAAGTGAATTTTATGATATTAAATCCAATGTTAATAAATAGGTTCTGTCTCATCCACAGTTATGCAGCGCTCGCTCACTACAAGCTCGTAGCCATTCATCCTTTCATCGACGGGAACGGACGAACTTCTCGTTTGCTAATGAACACCTTGCTAATGCGAGCAGGGTACCCGCCTGTCATTATTCCAAAGCAACAACGTAGCAAGTACTACTACTTCCTGAAATTGGCCAACGAGGGCGACATTCGGCCATTTGTACGGTTTGTCGCCGACTGCACGGAAAAAACACTGGACCTGTACCTATGGGCAACTAGCGACCTTCCTCAACAGATTCCATTGCTTATCCAGACAGAAAATGAAGCAGACGAGTAGCAAACTAATATGTAATTTCCTTTTAGCGCGAATTAAAGTTAATTTATTTGTGTATGCTACGAATCCAAAACTGTGTGTAAAATACTGATTTGTATATACTAGATGTAGATTTACTGACAAATACTGTGATCATATTTAAGCTCAATGTTATCCATAAATTTCACACAAATGTCATTACTTACCCTACAAAACAAATACTTCTGAAAATATCTCCCCTTTACTTTTTAGGCATGAGAGAATTTGAATTCGTTGAAAATGTTTAAAATTATTTCGTATTATGTTTAGCATTGACAGCATCCAGAAATCCCAAAATTTTTAAAGACAAATTTTTCAATCCATAAAGGCAGTTTGGTTATAGGCGTGGAACCACGCTAACATATTCTGAATGAAACCATTATTTATTAGCGTATTAATATTTTACCACAAAAAAAAAAATAATATAAATAATCAAATAATTGGTAAAGTTTTTATTTACGAATTAAGAACTCAGACTCATTTTTGTTTCCTTGTGGTTACATTGCTGACGATAAACCAATGAATTTCTTGGAAAACGCTTTTCCTTTTGAGCGGAATCAGCATTATTAAGAATTTACTGCAATTTTTGAAATTTGTATTTTCTATGGTGAGAAGGGGAAGACTGTCCTTCGTTGCTACGGGCCTAATAAAAAATGTATTCCTCATATAATAAAAATTATCATATTCTAATTTGATGTTATGGGCTCAATATTTTGTGATGATCTATTATTTTCAGGAGGGGGATTTGCTAATCAAAGATTTATAATTAACGTACTTTATATTTTTTTTAATGACTATTATTATTTTATAGTAACGAAGTCAGTCCAATCGATCGCCTTTGGGGGCCCATCATCCACCACAGTGACCAGTGACCGGCTAATAGTTTGCGTTTGGCAATCAGTCACTTAAGTGGACATGGCGGGCACAAGTATTATATAAACTTTTAGTTGCAGAATGGTGTTATCGTGCGCAACGGAAATAATTAAAATAGTCTTAATATGAGGGTTTTTAATTAATATGTGAATATGTTAATTTATGCTATATTATGCACGATTAAAGCAAACAATAGATTTTAAATATTATCTACATTTATCTCTAATTTCGGCACATTCGACTTTTTTATTTCATTTATGTATATATAGATAAACAATTTTATTAAATCGAGGTAATGAATTTTGGTTTTCCTTTGTAAAGGCACCCACAACCTCCCGGTATAAATACAGTACCATGAAGCGATATATTAATATACAGTCGGCACATAATTTATTTGTACACCCATGAGTTGGAAGTTTATTCCTTAATTTCTCGAGAAATACGTAACAAAAATTAAAATGTAATATCTCAAATAAAAGATATACATTTCGAGCATATGTTTTAGCATAAAATTAACAAATTTTAACTTAAATACTAGATAATTTCGTTAATAACGCAAAAAAACGTACACTTTTCATTCTTGACTTCTATTTCTGAATACAACGGTAATCAGCGATTAATTTTTGAACTGTACTTCGGAGCAAACTTCGGTGTACTATTCTCAAAGTTGTTTAGTTAGTTTCGCTGCTTTTTTTGCTGTAATTGGACGAAATGGGTCGGGGTCAAGATTTATCCCTAAATTTTCGAAAAACTATAATAAAATTATATTTAGCGAACCACAATTAACCCGAAAATGGTAGAGATATTGTCAAGTCACCTTCCACAATGCAAAGTTTGATACAAAAAAAATACGTAAACACAGGAGAATTTGCAGTAGAACATAGAAAATCTGTAAGGAACCACATACGGACACCACGGGAGGAGCATAACGTTGTAAATACGGCATTACAAAATCCCAGAATAACATCCACAACAATTCTTAAAAGCCTAGAGAAGCCTTCTGAAAAAAAATTTTGTTTCCAAACCATCCGGAACACCCTGCACAATGCTGGTATACATGGAAGAGTTGTTCGTAAAAACCCATTGATTTTTGATTACAACAAAAAATGCGTTTGGAGATGGCAAAAGTGCATGTAAGCAAGTCGGAATTATTTTGGGAAAACGTAACCTTTATTGACAAATCAAAAATGAAAAATTTTGGACACGGCGGTCCTTTTAAAGTATGTCAGAAGGCAAATGAAGCCATGAAGGAAAAAACTTTATTCCATCTTTTAAGCACGTTGGCAAGAATGGGATGGAGGTGGAGTGGCTCAAATGGTCCTTATGGAAGATAAAATTAATAAATTTATGTATAAAGACATTTTAGGCCAAAATTTCATTCCAAGTGCCCTTAAACATCGTATTTCAATGAGATAACAACCCGAAATATTTGTCGGACTTAGTGGAATAGTGGCTTTTATAGAACATTTATGGGATATCGTCCAGAAAGGGACAACATATCTTAGAAGGAATCCTTAAAAACCGCATTATTACCTGAATGGGATTGAATTGATGCTGACGAGACGAGCAACTTTATAAAAAGCATGTGTCGACGTTTACAAGCTTCCATTCCAACGAAGGACCCACTAAAGATTAAAATCCTTAAACCTTTGGAATTGTTGTTAATATTCAACATTTTATGAAGTGTACGGATAATTTTTGTGCATACAAAAATGACTTTTTTGTGTTATTAAGGAAATAAGCGAGTCTTTAACTTAAAACTTGTGAATTTTATTTTTAATATATATGTTCGAAATGTATATCTTTCATTTGAGATATTACATTTTAATTTCCGTTACGTAATTCTCGAGATATTAAGGAATAAACTTCCAACTCATAAATGCAGTTCCTTGTACCACACTCACATTTTTTGTACGGTATTTTATATATCGAGACTTCTATCTTTGAGACCGACAAGTATTCAAATCTCAGCCTAATTCATAAATATAAAATTAAGTTTTTAGGAGAGCTTACTATTGTCCCTGGGTGAGTAGATCTATTTTTCGGAGTCGTGAATGGCTAGTGCTCCAGGTTAAAAACAGCGCAAGCCTATTTGGATAAACCTCTAACTTGATCGTATATTCGATTTCGTCTTTAACAGTTCCCACATTTAAATCTCTGTCAATTTTTTCATTCCGTTTGTACCACGGTGCACCAGCTATAGTTCTCAGTATCTTTGATTGAGCTCGCTGTATTACTTCTAGGTTACTAACGCATGCGTTTCCACATAGCTCGGAGCCATATATCCAAATTGGCTTGAGAATTGCATTGTATAGAAGTACCTTTCACTCTAATTTTAGCGGAGAACGGGCATTTATTAACAAATGTAGGCTTCTTCATTTTAATTTAAATTATGTTCTCTTGGCTTTGATGTGCTTTTGTCAAGTAAGCCGTCTATTCAAATGTTTAGGTTGTTATAAGATTGGTTGTTGGAAGGTCTGCTGTGAAAATTATATACAGTGTTGGTCCAAGCACGCTACCTTGAGATAGATAGGACTCCAGTATTTAATGGGTGTTCTGTGAAAGCAAGGTTTTAATTGTAGAAATTAAGGCGTCCAGCCAATTGCGGTCGAATGCCTAGGCGACATCCAGAAAGACTGTGGAACTAAACTCTAGACTTTCAAATGTAATTTGAATTTCGAAAGTTATTCATAAATTTGTGAATATTCATTTTTACAATCCTCTTCAAGATCTTTGTTATTTAAAAAAGAACAAAGTAGGTTTAATTTGCTTAAATTTTTAAAATTGTTTTATTTAATAACGCATCGAAAGGACATTGCGAATTCGAAAGACAAACTCAGTCAGATATCTTGACTATATCAGGGATCGCTGGGCGACGGCACGGCGGCGGCAAGTTACACACGGCAGGGGGTGTCCAGGCAGAGACACCACACAGCTAGCAAATCACCTGCTCGTAGTAGAGAGATGGCTATCTGATTGGCGGATTAAAATAAATGAACAGAAATGTAAACACATAACGTTTACCCTCAACAGACAAACTTGCCCTCCACTATCATTAAATAACACGCAGATTCCCCAAGTTAACGATGTAACGTACCTCGGCGTCCACCTTGACAGACGACTAACCTGGAGAAGACACATCCAATGCAAAAAAGAACACCTAAAACTGAAAGCCAACAGCCTCCACTGGATTCTTAATGCCCGTTCACCCCTGCGTCTGGAATACAAGGTCTTGCTCTACAACTCTACCCTCAAGCCCATCTGGACATATGGCTCCCAGCTATGGGGGAACGCCAGCAGAACGAATATAGACATTATACAGCGCGTCCAATCAAAAACCCTCCAAATTATCACTGGGTCACCATGGTACATTCGCAATCTAAACATCCACAGGGACCTAGGCATTCTTACCGTAAAAGATGAAATAGACAAACAAAAAGCGTCCTACAATGAAAAACTCTCTATGCACCCCAATCTCCTCGCAAGAAGCCTGGTTCCCAGCCGATCCCGTCTACAAAGCAACGACCTGCACAGCCAGCAATAACTTTCGGGCCCCCTATAGCATAATATCAGTCATATGACAGTTAGTTAGAGTAATTAGGTTTAAGATTTGATACACTTATTGTTAGTCACCATAGGGAGAAGATTCAATAAAATAAATAGCAAAGTAAAAAAAAAAAAAAAAAAAAAAGAAGGTTATTCGGTTTAATTTTTCAATGGTTCCGTGTTTCTCGTGAATACGATTCAGGAGCAGCTTTTCAAATGTCTTTGATAGGCACGGCAGGAGACTGATTGACCCATACGATGAAGGCTGGGACTTGTCGCTGCGACCAATGGTGTGTATTGATGTAGCTTGTATACAGGCTTTTGCAAATGATGGCAGCCAGCCAATACCGTCATGAGTTATGCCATCAGGAGGATTGTTTACTAAATGTATAGTTGACCACTCCAGTCTTCCTAGTTGGCAGCCCCTCAGTATTTTGTTGTAATAAAGGATGCAATAACAGAAACATTAATACTTCCAGGTAAAAGAACAGAAACGGAGGTAAAGATGTATACCTTATCGGCTAAGTGGTCTTTTTTGGATAATAAGCTCATTTTAAATGTCAAAATCCCCTTATTTGGTTGACACCCCTCCCATCTATTTAAAGTAATTCCGATGCCAGTGAAAAATAAAAACAATGTAATTATTGCAGACTTGAATTCCAAATATTTAGATAATTTTAAAATCGACTCTTATCACCTCATGACTGAAGCAACTTTGAATAAATGTCGAAAATGGAAAGCCAATAACGTATTATGTGAAGGTGCCTGGCCTTGGAGTAGCGCCAGTGAAAGTGCTTGCGAAATTACTCCTTTTAAGCCTAATAGTCACACTAATTGCATCTATAAGAAAATAGAACAGAAAAATTCATACTGGATAGAGTTGAAGAAAAAAGGATGTTGGCTATTTAAGGTTCCAGATATACCAGAAGCTGGATACAATGTAATAAGCAAGAAATAATAGATTTTTCTGAGCAAGGAAATCTTACTTACAAGGAAGTCTTACTATTGTCTGGTTGCATATAAGAACAGACATCAAAATAATAGACGAATAAAAATGTCAAGGCACATGCAAGCTATAATTCATTCTGGCCTCTTGCAGATTGTTCACACATTAACATAGATTCATTTAATATAATATTGTCACCTAACGCTGTAAAACTATAATTATCAATTGTATTCTGTAGACCATAAATATGTCCACTTAACGCGCCCAGATAAGAAACTTTGCCTTCTGCGAGAGGTTGTACCTTCTATTTGCTTTCGAAGTATCAGCATGTGCACTTCTCCTACTCCAGGTCACTACATGCTTAATTCCATGAGATGCGCTGGCATCTCCAGATTGTACACGATTAATCCCAACTTTCAAACTATTATAATTTCTGAGATCTCTATGATTTCAGTTTTTCGTCCTTTGTGTGCGTCAGAGTCGTGGTGACCGGAAAAGGACCCCTTCGAGCTGCGATGGGATCTCCAAAATAAGTATGCCCAGTCCTAACTTTCTATTATAACTTTTATTTATTTGTTATTTAGGCCAGTAAATAAACAATATTTATTGAAAACTCAACCGCGTGTTTATTCACCCTCTTCAACAGCTTTTTAGGTTATGATTAGTTATGTGTTTATGATTCAATACTATCGTACTATCGATCTGATATTTCAAGGGCCCTCTGACTTGGCGGGTAATTTTGAATTAGAAACATTTATCTTCAACACTTTCCCTTGTGAGAATTCAAAATTCTAAACTTATGACTATATAAAGTAAAAATAAATGGTGTTTTTTCTCCTTCAGAAGAGTCCAATCCTGTTGCAAAGAATCCGGAGACGAGTATTGAGGATCGGCTTCGTCATCATATCAGCGAGTTGTTCCTCAGTCGGGATTTGTTCGATCCCAAATTCTCCCTCAGCAATTCTTTCCCTGATAAAGAAATGCTTGTTGGCTATGTGCTTGGTCCTGCGATGGAATTCGGGGTTTTGGGCCAGTCTCATGGCAGCAGCATTATCGACCTGGAGAATCGGGGCTCGGTCCAATCTGTCGATTTCCTGGAACAATCTCTTTAGCCAAATTATTTCTTTTGCACCTTCATTTGCTGATACGATCTCAGCCTCAGTAGTAGAAATGGCCACCATAGCCTGTCTTTGACTTTTCCATGATATGGCTCCTGAAGCAAACATGATGATGATCCCTGATGTAGATCTTCCGGTCATAGTACAGCCACCAAAGTCAGCATCGCTGTAGCATTCGAGGATTCCCTTCTTCTATTTCCGATAGACTATCCCAACGTTGATTGTACCGGAAATGTAACGGAAAACCCTCTTCACTTGAACAATGTTTTCTTTTGCAGGATTTTCAAGCGTTCTTGAAAGAAATCCGATGCTGAAAGCCCAGTCTGGCCTAGTTCCAAGCATGAGGTACATGAGAGCTCCGATGGCTTGGCGATTAGGGAACGCAGTCGTCTCTGATTCTTTCCCTGCTGTAGTAATTTCCAAATTCTTGAGAAGTGGGGTTGAAACAGCTTTGCAATCCGTGAATCTGAATCGCTCCAAAATCCTTGTGGCATACCCTTGTTGACTAATTTTTTGTCCATTTTCTTGTTTCTGATTTCAATTCCCAAGAAGCACTCAGCCTTGCTTGAGACAATTTTGAACTCTGATTTTAGCTCGTCCAAAAATTCTTCCAAATCTTGCGAATCTGTTGCTGCGGAGAGTCCGTCATCTACGTAAACAACGAGTAGAATCTTTTTGCCATTTCTTTCCCTGATGTAGATACATGGATCTGCCTCGCTGACTTTGAAATTGTGTTTCCGCAGGGAACCTCCGAAGCGTTCTTGCCAACATCTCGGCCCTTGCTTAAGCCCGTAGAGACTCTTCTTCAATCTGCAAACAAGCCCCTGTCCTTGCTCGTATCCCTCAGGTTGTTGCATGTAAATCTCCTTCTCGTCCAATTCACCATATAGAAAAGCTGTCGAGACGTCAAACTGGACCAAAAACATATTATTTTTGGCTGCAACGCTCAACACTGAGCGGATTGTTTCCATTCTTGCGACAGAGCTAAAAGTTTGGTCGTAATTAATCCCTCGTCTCTGGGCGAATCCTTTGATGACCAAGCGAGCTTTGTATTTGTCGATACTTCCGTCAGGGTGGGTTTTGACTCGATAGACCCACTTACACGGAAGTGCTTTCGATCCTCTGGGGAGTCTTGTCAAGTCCCAAGTTTCATTCTGATGTAAGGAATAAATTTCCCTGTCCATTGCCTTTTTCCACTCGACGTTGCTGTTGATGGCTTAATGGAAGGAATCTGGACTCTCCAGCACAAAATTCTCGGCTGCTGCTACGTAGTCATCCAGATGCTCCGGTCTCTTCAACTTCGAACGATCCCTCAACCGCATTGATTGCATTTTTCTCTTGTTGTTTTCTTCTTCGTCAAAGCTTGTTTCTACTCCGGTTTCGTAACTGCTTTCGCTTCCTGTTTCGGCTGTGTCTTCTTTCAAGTCTTGCTCCTGAAGTGTGTCTTCGTCCTCGCTCTGGTGCAAGCTCACGTCTTCTTCTTCCTTATTTTCTACGACGTTCTTGGATTCAAAATCATGAAAAGGTAGGTCGACGCCTGGTTCACAGTTGCTAAATTTCTCTTTCAATTTTACGTCCCTCGACACGACTACTTTGTGTTTCTCTGGTAAGTAAATACGATATCTCTCATCGCCGTTGTAACCAACCAGGTACCCCTTTTCAGCTTTTTCGTCCATCTTCTTCCTTTTTTGGCATGGAATGTGAACATAGCACGTCGATTCTACGATACGAAGGTGATTGATTCTTGGTTTCTTGCCCAGCCAAAGTTGGTAAGGGCTCAAAACCTTCAATGAAGATTTGCCCGTCATATTGAGAACGTAGACTGCTGTGCTGACCAACTCGGCCCAAATTGCTTCTGGAAATTTTATTTCTGTATTAGAATACTTGAAAGTTCTGGCCATTTCGACTATCGTTCGATTCTCTCTCTCGACACCACTGTTGTGTTCTGGAGTATAGGGAGCGGTGAGTCGAAAAGTTATACCAGCTTCCTGAAGAGTTTCTCTTACTCCTGCACAGTCGAATTCTCCTCTATTGTCGCTCAGGAATTCCCGAATTGTGTGCCCTTGTTGCTTGGCGTGAGAAACCATGTGTCGCAGCACGTCCTTGACCTCTGACTTCTGCTTGACGATGTACCCGTATCAAAACCTGGTGAAATGATCCTAAAAAACTACCAGATACCTCTTCTTCTGGAAAGAATCCTCAAATGGGCCGCAAACATCGCCTGACATTAGTTCCCCTGGCTTCATCGCTGGTTTCCTCGTTCCAAATGGCAATCGATGCGCCTTTCCAAGGATGGAAGGCTCGCAAAAGCTACTCTCAATCTTGATTTGAATGCCCATTTCTCTTTTGAGCATGTCCTTGATGTGATTCTTGTCCTGATGTCCCCACCTCTCGTGGTAGAGTTGGAGAATTGAAGTTCCTGAAGTTGCGACGTTGACATCGACGTTTCGTTCTGGAAGTATGGGCTCGATCGCTGCTCTGTAGAGTGTACCTACCAACTTCTCTGGCTCCAACGAGGACAATCTTGTCGTTTATTTTGAGGGTGCACTCGGTTGCTGACGACTCAAAACGACAAAAAAGGTTCTTCATTATATTGGGAACAAACCATACATTTTTCAAAGAAAGAAAAAGAATTTTTCCATTGACAATCGTTTTGACTTTGATTGTGCCCTGGCCCAAAGCTGACAAGGTTTCATTTCCAGATGCTCTGATCCAACTCGGATTCTCAAACTTCTCAAAATGCTCGAAATACTTCGCAGTCTTCACAAAGTGTTTTGTTGCACCGTTGTCTATCCACCAGTCGACCTCTGAGTTTGCCTCTGCTGCAAACACGCTATTGTGGACTGAGACGAGAGTTAACGTTGGTTCTGCACAATTTCCTTGTTCAGCATTCTGGTAGCTCGGCTTCGGACGTCCATCCTTCTTCTATTTTATGCAGTTCCTGATCCAGTGTGCCTTTTTCTTGCAATAGCGGCAGGTATCTAATCTCCAACTAGATGCTCCTGAATCCTGACGATGCTCCTTTTTTGGTATGGTAGAAAAAGCCTCCTGGCTTTCCTTTTCGTCATTTTCTTTTGTTCTAAAATTTCTCTCAAACATGACAATTTGATTAGTTAACTCGTCGAAAGTCTTTTCTTCTTCTTTTGTCAAGAGCATCCAACTTTGACGGAACGTTTCAAGGGTTTTTGGCAAAATATGTAGCGTTTTTCAAACAAGTATTATTTCTGGCAGCTCAGTTTCATTTTTAGCCTTCAAAGCTTGATTTAAATCGTTCCATAGACTACGCAATTTTGCTATGTGGGTTGATACATCGTTACCTGGATTCCAAGAGAAAGCGAAAAACTCGTTGCATATTCTGAATACCTGGTCCTTCGCTGTTGCTTCAAACTGATTTTTCAGAGCTTCCCACGTATCGTGTGCTGTATCCTTGTCCATGATTTTCTGGTACACCGAGTCCGTGACCGCAGTGGTAATCATGGATATTGCATAGCTGTTGGCCTTACAAAAAAAGTCGCTTTTCTCCTTGTGCTTTTTTGCATCTTCTGTTGAGGATCCGGTTTGACGATCTTTCCGTCCAACGCGTCGAGAGCACCGTCGTGATAATCTATCAGGTCCCTAATTTTTCTTTTCCAAATCGGCCAATCGGTCGCACCTGAGAGCTTCGTGACGTGCTTCGCCAAATCCATCGTAATCGAGCAAAATGTCCCCTTTTTTCTTTTACTTTAAACTGAACAAAACGTTCCTGGGCCCATAACCTATTATAACTTTTATTTATTTGTTATTTAGGCCAGTAAATAAACAATATTTATTGAAAACTCAACCGCGTGTTTATTCACCCTCTTCAACAGCTTTTTAGGTTATGATTAGTTATGTGTTTATGATTGAATACTATCGTACTATCGATCTGATATTTCAAGGGCCCTCTGACTTGACGGGTAATTTTGAATTAGAAACATTTATCTTCAACACTTTCAACTTATAGTTTTCAAGATCTTAGCGTTATACACATCTGCCCTTCCTCTGAGGTCTAATACTTGAGCTTTTCTTGAGCAGCGTGCGCTGCATTGGCGTCACTAGAATCTGAATGCTTAATCTCAACTTTTTAGCTCTTATATTTTTTCGCATCTAAAGAATATGTTAACTTAATTCCAAGTTTTCATCACTTATAATCCCCAAGATCCCAGCGTATATACAGAGTAGGCCTCAGGTTTTCGAGATTTGCAATGGGAGCTAGAAGTCCAAGGGGATCAAATATTCTTGAAACGTCGGTTAGCACTTGTTGTTTTGTGCATTCAGGATTTGCGGCTAGTTCTGCGTGGTATGTCAACGAAGTACCATAATTGACTGTAAATAATTGGAAATGCGTTGAGAATGCACACCTTGTAGAGTGTCTGCATATTTAGGATTTTAGTTAAATGAAACCTCTACTATATACTTCCCGTTATCATCGCGACTGTGCTTGGTGAGAAAGTACATTTCAACCGATGAGTTGATATTTTGCTTTTTCAAAGCCTTCTTTGATCTTGCCTAGCACGTGGGCTTGGACAAGCATCTCCTTGTCATGTCTACTTTTACCGAAAATGTTTCAGTAACAAAGATTTTTGATGCGGAACGTGTCGTCTATCCGAGAGGTTGGATACATCGGATACTTACGACAGTTCAGAGCCCGTATTCAACAAAACATGACATGTTATGGAATCACGATTTAAGTTCTTAACAAACACCATGGTCGTAGGTGGTGTACTTCGCTTGATATCCTTTTCCTCTGAATAGTTTGCAGTGCCTGGTGAACATATAACTGCTGAAGTTCCCGCTCCTTGGGCCAAATGGCTGAGAGTCACCGAAGTTTCTTGTCTTGCGTTGGTGTCTCGTTAATTCTACCCTACCACTTGGGTAGTGGCAAGCAGTGTGTGTTTGTCCGTGCACATGAAAAAGAAAGTTATTATTTTTTGCAATATTTACAAAGGCATGTAGACTGCACCTGTTGACCCTATGACTAGATCGCAAACAGTTATAGCCCTGGGATTTTTCCTTTGCAAAATTTTGCCTTTGCAATCCGGGTAAATTTAGAAACTGCTGACCATAAATAGTGTGTTCTGTGGATTTACATATGTTGCATCTACCGCCTTCAATTGCAACCATTGCTTTGGTAATCCTTTTATGTTTTTCGATTTTTCTTGTTGTCTTGCCACCAGTAGCAAGCATCTAGAATCTAGAAACTTGTAGAATTCCTCGAACGTGGGGGAATCTGTGTCCATACTGCGTTCAATCCACCTGCGCCGTGAGTCAGAATAGATTATTACTATTAAATGATTATCGAGATATCTTGTCCAGTTTGGTTCACAGCATCCAGGCCGCATTCCAGCAGCCTCATCAAACAGCAGTGTTTTCAAATAATGAAACTTCCCAAAATCTTTATACAAAATTTGAATTCATTTCATAATTCCCTAACCTGGGTACCACAGGGAAAAGTACACAACGTATAGATTAATAATTATAAGTATAAATAAATAATTAAATAAATAATATTAGTAATGGTTAAATAAGGTAAATTATTTTTACGAGTGGTTTTGGTTTTATTAATTTTAATATGAATCTTAACAATAACAATAAGAAGGAACGCTATACTCGACTATAAAATATCCGTTACTGTTTTACAAATTTTTAAAATATTAGAATTTAGCGCCACCTCTTGTTAAAAAACCTTGTTTACTTAATGATGATGACGTCACTGTCCATATGAGGCCTTATAACCTACATTTCCTCATAAATAGCAAAATAAAGTTCAGATTTGAAAAATATTTGGTAAATCGATAGATATTGACAAAAAAATGTTATACTATGTCAAGCGAAGACATTCATTATAATATTATGGACGCAACACTTTTCCACGAGTTGTGTGCGTTATAGACGGCGTGGCCAAATAAAAACTCGTGTCATGTCATCTCTAAGTATTCCTTAGCCTAACTTTTTAGCTATAATAGTTCCTGAGATTTCAGGGACTTTAGTTTTTTGTGATTTGTGTGGGCGTAGAAGGATGGTGAATTAAACTTGCGCTGCGTATGGACTCTTAACTATGTATCTGACAGATGGAAATGGCTTAATCGACTTCACTATTAATCCTGATCAAGAAATACTTTATAGGGTCGGAAACGCTACTTCTACCTGGTACATATTTTTTAACGAATCTAGTATACTCTTTTACTCTACTCTTAATATGGACGTCATCTTTTATTTCTGTGAGTAATTTCGAAACGCTTCCTTCTACCTTCCTTCTACTCTATGAGTAACGGGTATAAAAATATACCCGAAATATCTGTCTGTCCGTATGAACGCTGAGATCTCAGGAACTATAAGAGAAACAAAGTTCAGATGAAGCATGAAGATTCTTGAAGTCCATACGCAGCGCAAGTTTATTACAGCATACTGCCACGCCTACTCTAACGCCCACAAATCGAGAAAAAGCATATAGGTTTTTATGATACTCCCAATGCGAATTTATTTTTCCCGAAAAAGCAAAAATACGAAAATCTCGGGAACTCTAAGAGCTAGAAAGTTGTTCTTAAGAATAAGTATTTTAGAGATGACCCTCTAACGCCCAAAATAATATAATTCAAACATTGGCTTCAATGCATTGAAATGTGAATTTTAAAATCTTTTATTTAGCATAATTTTTGAGCTCTAAGCCCATCTTGCTATTGTTCATGAGTACAATCCGTTATAATTTATAATGTTATAATGTAATAGTATGTCCCAAAACTTGACTGGCAATAAAGCCAGTGCATCGCGAAAGGACATGCGAATTACTTAAAAAATTTACACATCATTTAGGCCTATTTACCATATACTTCCATTGGTAGCAGTCTACGGCCCAAAAGGTTGTGCATGGTCGCAAGATATGGTCACCGCCACAGCAGTAACAGGCGCATCTAGGACGCATAATGTCCTCCTGTGCACTGTGCACGCGCTTTGCTCGGGATGGTAGATCCTGGGCCAGGATGGGAGTCGTTTTCCAAAATCTTTTAAGACGGAACGGTGGTACCGCTTCCTTGATTGTGCTCCCAAGAGTTGTGGGTCTCCTTGGGTAACTTAGATGCTACGTAATGCGCCAACCGATGGTGCGATTCCCCGACCAAGGCTTGAAACATTGACCGTGCTTAGCATCGACCGTATTAAATCAGTATTATTATTTTGCAGCCTGGGCAATGCGTAGATGGCGTTCATCTGGAGTGTGAAAACGAGGCGAGAATTATTGTACCTCTTGATCATCATTCCCTAAGCCACTTCGTAATTTCCCTCCGTGAGCTGCATTTGACAGATGCCTTTGTCGCGATTTACTTGCAACGACTGTTTGAGAAAGTGCAACTTCTGAACACTACACAAATTATTTTTATTGTGTATAAGGCTTGTAATGTTAATTCCCGTAAAGTAAGTTCCCAGGCAAAGCAAACACCAATTTGATAAATTTACAAAACGTTAAATTATTCTATTTGTGATCGGGTTAATATATGTATATATTTTCGTATAGGGCGTTTCGCGTTAGATCAGCCTCTTCTCCGTTTTCTCTCTCTCATGAAAAGGGTCGGATACTCATCATAAAAAGCAATACCAATATTGTAGATCAACTAGCACGTCTTAATCAAAAAGTCAAGTGCATAGTAAAAGTAAGTCAGTGATTCGAAATTTCAAAGTTTTTTTTAGACTTGTACTATCATTGTTTCTTAGCATACACATATCTCATCCTAATAAAAATCATTAAAAAATAAATTTATAAAATCTGTTTGATCAAATTGTGAACTGAAAAAAAAAATTGATCTAAGAAGACTCTCAGATCGGAGTAACAACGAGTATCCTTGCTCGCTCGAAAGTCCGTGTCGCCGCTCGTATGGGCATTTCATCTACTCCAGTAAACACTTTCTCCACGATGCCTCGTTTCCACTCTCGGCGTGGTATGGCCGAATATCAGATGAACACCTCGAAAGCTCGACCACTGCTCACCCTCGATGTTCTTTAGCTCGAAAACCTCGTTGAATCTTGGGCCCTCTCGATTGGGCTCCAACGAAATATTTCCCATCACTTTTTATCTTGACCACCAGTCCTCGTCGGTTCTAGAAGTTCCTAATAGCCTCGATGAAGGAATCATAGCCATCTCCAACTGAATGGCCTTCGTAATTGAAGAGGTCAACAATGACACCGCCCTTTTTTCAATGCGAAGTCCAATCGTCACGTGCAACTAACAAAACGAACAAACAAAAATAATCCTGTGTACTTGAATGCTTATTCGTTGGCTTCCAGTCGGTCCTCTGGCAAGGTGGCACACATACACCCCTTACATGCATGACTCTTTCGTCGTTAAAGTCCGGGGACAACCTTCGCAGTTGACGTCCTTCATTCGGGATCTTTATGGCCTTGTCTTGGCTATCCCGAAAGAACCCTTCAACACTGCACCCGCAGGATTAGTACACGAATTGTGTCGATGGTCCGGAACAGGCTGTCTTCTGTTTGGGTTTTTGGTTGGTAAATTCAATTTGTATTTTAATAAACATGATCTGCCTTCTTTTGGTGTCGTTATAAGACTGATTTTTATTCTCGCTAATTTTAGAGTGGGGTACTTATGCTGTGTTTGCGAAATAGCGTAGGTCAGCGTTTTCGGCCGATTGTCTGTGGCCCAGTTGTTTACAAGATTCAGCTTTGGGATTCCTCTGCGTCGACTGTTCGATGTCCGTGTTGAACGGCACCGCCGTTAGTGGGTCATTGTCCGAGGGGGTTTGGGTGGAGGTGATGTCATCTGCAAGACATCAGCGGTAACTTGCGCTCTGATTTGCTTTGTCCATACTTCTCACTGTTACTGGCCTCCACTTGACTCTGGATCAGTTGCTCCATTAGCTGTGATTAAACTGTAGCCCTCGCTTCACCATTCAGCGTTTTCACTAACCTTTGATTTTTATACCCGTTACTCGTAGAGTAAAAGGGTATACTAGATTCGTTGAAAAGTATGTAACAGATAGAAGGAAGCGTTTCCGACCCTATAAAGTATATATATTCTTAATCATTAGCAAAGTCGATTGAGTCATGTCCGTCTGTCCGTCTGTCCGTCTGTCCGTCTGTCCGTCTGTCCGTCCGTCCATCCGCCTGACCGTCCGTCGATTTAATGCTGAGATCTTAGGAACTATAGCAGATACAAAGTTGAGATTAAGCATGAAGATTCTTGAGATCCCGGGACAGCGAAAGTTTATTTCAGCATCCTGCCACGCCCACTCTAACGCCCACAAATCGCGAAGAACTAAAATCGCTGAAATCTCGGGAACTGTTAGAGCTAGAAAGTGTAGAGCTAGAAATTCAGTATGTATAAACTTTGGATGCCAGCGCATCTTTTAGTGGTACTATTATCTGGCCACACGCATTCGCATTTTCAAGACAACCTGATATCTCGGTAACTAAAAGTGTAGTAGAAAGTTCGGATTAAGCATGTAGATTTTTATGATGCCCCAATTGCGAATTGTTTTATTTTTCATCTAGCCACGCCCACCCTAACGCCCACAAAACCCGAAAAACCAAAATTGCAAAAATCTCCGAAACTAAAGGAGCTAAAAAGTTAGGCCTAACAATACGTATTTTAGGGTTGCCACTGCCACTTCCAACGAGTTTCCAACGAGTCCGGCCACGCCCACTCTAACGCTCACAAACCGCGGAACACTGTGGCGTCTATAATAATATTATGAATGCCTTCGTTTGGCCTTGTATAACTTATTTATGTTAATATCTATCGATTTACCAACGATTTTTCAAATCGGAACATTTTTCGCTACTTATGAAGAAATTTAGGTTATAAGGCAGTGACGTCACTATCAGTTACTCGACATGCTTTCTCCGACAATAGGTTGCGCTTGGGTAATTTCCACTAGCAAAATGAATATTTTAAAATTGTGTAAAACAGTAACGGGTATCTTATAGTCGCGGCACTCGACTATAGCGATACTCTCTTGTTTTTCTAGTGCTCAACGCCTATGCTCTAAGAGCTCATTCGCTTTCGAAAATGCATTTAGCGCT
The DNA here is from genome assembly GCF_018153835.1 of Drosophila eugracilis. Lineage (NCBI taxonomy): Eukaryota > Metazoa > Arthropoda > Insecta > Diptera > Drosophilidae > Drosophila > Drosophila eugracilis. The sequence goes on from NW_024573533.1 coordinate 106,417, forward strand.
CGCGGCGATATTACACTAACCATTTTTAATCTTCCAACAGCAATAAAATTTATTTTTGTTTTTTTCTGGAACTTCCCCGAACACTTGCAGTGGGATTCATTCATTAAGGTTAGTGATGAATGTGTTATTGCACAGCTCAAGCCAAAACAAAAATTCAATAAATATGTGAACGCTTCCCTGTATTTTTTTTAGTAAATGCTCTGCCGTAAGGTGATTTTGAGCACCTCTAATGTACACTGATAGACTGGTTCAGTGTACTCTCCAATGGATATTACCTTTTCGAGGTCGGTCTTGGCCCGGTTTTCGCGGAAGAATTTTTTTTTGGTCTCTTTTTCATGTTGGTCTCACACAGGCATTTTTTTAAGAACTTTGTCAATGTGCCTTACATAGTCGGCAGCATTTTCGAAAAACATTACCAAGTCGTCTACATAGACATAACAAGTTCTTCTTATTTGTTCGCGGAGAACGATACTTTCCTTCGTTCACGGATAAAGCTCTTTGCTCACGGTCTTTTTTGCCAAAATAAATCTGGAAGTACCATGATGGTATAATTCAAGGGTGGTAATAATTGTTGCCTTTTCTAAGCTAGCTAGAATCATAGGAATGCTTGGCATAGGATAACGATCGGATGTCGTTTGCTCATTCAGTTTTCTGAAGTCGATAACCGTCGGCATCAGACCCTTTTTTGTCAACAACCCACGTTTGAATGTTAAATGGCGACCTGAGAGGTCTGATAAAGCCATCCTTAACCATTTGATTTCTGTATTAATGGGGTGTAGCTTTGAATATATGGGTTCGATACTCTCATTACGAATAGTGGCAATAACTGAGGTGATAAACGGAAGCGCCTTGTTAAGGCGCGAAAGAACTTGTTCCCTCTTAAGGATCATTTTCTTAAATTCCTCGAGATCGGGACTAGAAGGTCATCGATATTTGTGCTGTTCATATTATCGCATTTGTGATGTTTACGTTGTTCAGATACGTTTCGATATCTGATTACGCTGTTACGTTCGCCCCAGGTTGAAACCTACTTTGCCATCAAACGTATTAAGGGCATCAAGTAGCAGTGTTGCCATTTAAGCTTATTATAAGATTGTTCTATTTGAAATTGGAAAAGCTTGTAAGATTTGCATTTCACTTATAGCTTGAAATATAGCTTACTTTACATTTTATCTAGCATATTCTATCTTTAAATATATTTGCGACATCAACGGAAAAATATGCTTTATGCCATGAAAATGACGAAGCTTGTTCTCTTTTGCCGATGATTTTGTGCGTTTCATATGATCGTGAATTTATTTCAAATCGATAGTGTCATCGAAGATCGATATGTTTGCTGAAGTTTTTCCACCAACCTCTTGGAGCTGTGAAATACTTCTTTTTAATTTCTCAGATACGGATTGAGCAGGCATGGGAAATGTTGACGTAGGTACACCTTGCCAGGAAAATATATAATTCTCATAAAAAAAGGAAAAATATTTAAATGACGATAAAGATGCTTTTCATATATATAGTGACATATCTGTAACCTCGTCACCTCCACGTTAAACATAAGTAAGGAATGGATAAATTATATTTGTAAGCTTAATCAAGAGTGGAAATTTCCTATACTTATTTGTAAACTTAATCAAGAGTTGAAATTATCCATACATATATGTTAAGCCAATCGACAGTGGAAAATTCTAAAGTAAACTTTCCCAGACTTTCAAAATAAACACAGAGAGATCGCAGTGCCCAAATTCTTTCCCATACTGCAGATCGAAAACAAAACAGTCTTATTACCAGACTCTAGCTTAGACTAAACATTCAAAACAAAATGTTCCACAACCGATTAAAGCCAGAGTAGGAGTCGTGCTAAGGACATTTAGAAAGAGCAATCTTGTATTCAAGGGAAATGAACTTGAATACAAGAGAATTAAGCTTAGCTTTGAGAAAGTTCTCTCAGAGAACATAAGAAATGTGAAAGCCCAAAACCAAGGCTTCATTAAAAATTAAAACATAAAATCAAATCAGTTCTTGACAGTTCACAGAATAGTGAAGTTTAGTTTAAAACTCAGAGTTCAGCTTGAGACATACTACTTGTTCGTAATATGTCAGTGAGTTCAACTTAAAATAGTGTGTAAAATAGTGGTATAATAGAGAAATAGTGTTTTTTTATTCAGATTCCTTATACGAAATATGTTATTGGCGCAGTCGGTAGGATTTCAATAAAATTCGGTAATGGTCAGAACTGGACTACTAAACAACTAGTATCCTTGACCGGCGAAGTGTAAACTTGAGATCCGCAAAAGAATCGCGATCCTTAATCGCAGAACCGTGACAAAACGTAGTCGCAGACCCTAATCCCAGAACCGTGAACCGCAATCGCAGACATTCACTAAAATTTTAAAATACAAAAACATTTTATTTCATTTACAAGTGAAAGAAAACCCAACAAAGACATTTACTTAAAATTCTACAAGTAAACAAAATTTTACAAGTGAAATAAATGAAAAAATGCGCAGAAAACCCATTCTAAAATTTTACAAGTGAACAAAAATTCCACAAGTGATATGAATGAAATACCTAGCAAAGACATTTAACAAAATCTTACAAGTGAATAAAATTTTACAAATAAAATAAATGAAACCCATTCACAATTTTATAAAACTCAACAAAGTAATTCAAAATTAATAAAGTAAATTTTACAAAGAACCAAAACCCATTTTTGTAAAATAAAAAACATTCAAAAGAAAAACTAAAAACTTTGTGAAAAAATAAAAACCAACATAAAAGATGACTTCACCACAACTACTATCGGAGATTCATCTGAATCAATTATTAAGTCAACTGAAGGAGCTACAATATTTTGATGGGACTCCAGGTAGACTATTCGAGTGCATCAATCAAGTGGAGTACTTATTGCAACTTTACCCAACACCAGACGCGAGACGAGCCCACATCATATTCGGAGCAATTAGAAGACTAGTAGTGGACTCAGCACAGGAAACAGTGGCACAAGCGGGAGCAAGCAACTGGCCATCTATGAAGCATCTATGGAGCACTATCCACATCATTTAAGGATCACCGCCTCTATGAAACATTTATAAAACATCTTGGAAACACCGAATATCGTGGAAGTACCAGTAAGTTCATAGAAACCAGAGCAAAAGATCTGTGACATAAGAGGGGCACAGAGGAGAGAGATTTTATGCAGAATAGAGCGTAATACTCTGGATTGTATGTGAGTATCCTGCTACAATGTTGTTTTGATGATAAATGAATTGGCAACCAGATGTACTTTAAAAGTTGTAAAAAGATGGTCGTTGATGGGTATCCAAGTGGTTGGGTTTGTACGAAAGAGAGCTTGTACTCCAGAGAATTTGAGAAGTGTTATCCCGTCAAACTAATGCGTAAAGGCACAAGAGGTGCATTTAAAATTGTCTTCAAGAGTAAATAGGATATGTAATTATAAGAATTTGAGAAGTGTTATCCCGTCAAACTAATTAAAGGCACAAGTGCCTTGAATTTATCTTGAACAGTAAAAATGATATGTAATTATAAGAGTAAAGAGGATCATAAATAAAGAGATTGGTAACCAAGTTTCACGACATATTTTGTATTGGGCAGAGCAACACAAGGACGTGTTATAGTCAGAAAGGCCGTGTCGGAAATAGGTATAATAATGAGCAAAGTCGATGCAGGAACAAAGGGAAAGGGGGAATGTTCCTTGTAAATGAGGAACTGCGAGTAGATTTCAATAGGGCTAGAGAGGAATCTAAGGAAAGTATGAATAAGAACACTCAGTATGATAAGGCTAGAATAGATAAAAAGCATGCTCATGTCGTAAGGCATGAAAATGGCGATCTTGTTTTATTGAAAAACGTAGAGCGGCACCAAACGAAGTTGGATCCAACACTTAAGGGACCATTTGAAATTGTCCAAGTGCTATATAGTGACCGATACTTGTTCAAATCATTGACAGCTAGGCGAGTGTATAAATATCTACATGATAGTGTGCGTAGTGTACCCAAGGTTCGAGAGATTTTGAAATTGGCGGAAGAGCGTGACGACGGCAAGAGAGTCGTGCGTGCAAGCAAAAGATTATTGACCTTGAGCGGAAGAGAGCGTGTACTTTAAAAGTTGTAAAAGGATCGTCGTTGATGGGTATCCAAGTGGTTGGGTTTGTACGAAAGAGAGCTTGAACTCTAGAGAATTTGAGTAGTGTTATTCCGTCAAACTAATTAAAGGCACAAGTGCCTTGAATTTATCTTGAACAGTAAAAATGATATGTAATTATAAGAGTAAAGAGGAGCATTAATAAAGAGATCGGTAACCAAGTTTCACGACAAATCTTGTACTGGGCAGAGCAACACAAGGTCGTGTTATAGTCAGGAAGACCGTGTCGGAGATAGGTTTAATAATGAGCAAAGTCGAAGCAGGCACAAAGGGAAAGTGGGAAGAACAGTTGGACTATACTTCGCTTTCCCTTTGGAGCGAGTGTGAGGCGGCTCTGGATAAGCTATAGCAGCACAAGGTCGTTGAAGAGGCTTCCAAGCCCAAAAATGTTCAGCCTAGCAATACGTTCCCGAAGAAGAGTGGAAATAAAAGTTTTCGTAGGTCTTTCTTTTTTTTCTTTAACATAGTAAATAGTAAATAAAATTGACCTCCGTGTAGTAGCGACGGGTATCAGTAGAGCAAATGGTCAGGTGGAGCGTGTCATGAGTGTGCTAAAGAGCATCCTGACGGCTCTGGGACGAGCGAACGATCATGGCAGGAGGCATTGGGCGAAGTAGAATTGGCAATAAATTGTACCATGAACCGAGTAACTAAGCATAGTGCCTCATAGTTGATGATTGGCAAAGAAGCGAGGCCCTTGGGAATGCTCCCTGTAAATGAGGAAGTGCGAGTAGATTTCAATAGGGCTAGAAAGGAATCTAAGGAAAGTATGAAGAAGAACACTCAGCATGTAGTAAGGCATGAAAATGACGATCTTGTTTTATTGAAAAACGAAAAGCGACACCAAACGAAGTTGGATCCAACATTTAGATGGTGACCGATACTTGTTAAAATCATTAACAGTTGGACGAGTGTATAAATATCAACATGATAGTGTGCGTAGTGTACCTAAGGTTCGAGAGATTTTGAAGTTGGCGGAAGAGCTTGACGACGGCAAGGGTCGTCAGCTAGACGAGTGTATAAATATCTACATAATAGTGTGCGTAGTGTACCTAAGGATCGAGAGATTTTGAAATTGGCGAAAGAACTTGACGACGGCAAGAGAGTCGTGCGTGCATGCAAAATATCTGTGACCTAAGAGGGGCGCAGAGGAGAGAGATTTTATGCAGAAAAGAGCGTACTACTCTGGATTGTATGTGAGTAGCGTGCTAAAATGTTGTTTTGATGATAAATGAATTGGCAACAAGATGATTGAGCTTGAGCGGAAGAGAGTCTGTATTTTAAAAGTTGTAAAAAGAGGGAGTTATCCTGCTAAGCTAATTTTTGATGGGTATCCAAGTGGTTGGGTTTGTACGAAAGAGAGTTTGTACTCTAGAGAATTTGAGAAGTGTTATCCCGTCAAACTAACGCGTAAAGGCACAATGGGTGCACTTGAATTTGTCTTCAAGAGTAAATAGGATATGTAATTATAAGAGTAAAGAGGATCATAAATAAAGAGATTGGTAACCAAGTTTCACGACATATTTTGTATTGGGCAGAGCAACACAAGGACGTGTTATAGTCAGAAAGGCCGTGTCGGAAATAGGTATAATAATGAGCAAAGTCGATGCAGAGGAACAAAGGGAAAAGGGGGAATGTTCCTTGTAAATGAGGAACTGCGAGTAGATTTCAATAGGGCTAGAGAGGAATCTAAGGAAAGTATGAATAAGAACACTCAGTATGATAAGGCTAGAATAGATAAAAAGCATGCTCATGTCGTAAGGCATGAAAATGGCGATCTTGTTTTATTGAAAAACGTAGAGCGGCACCAAACGAAGTTGGATCCAACACTTAAGGGACCATTTGAAATTGTCCAAGTGCTATATAGTGACCGATACTTGTTCAAATCATTGACAGCTAGGCGAGTGTATAAATATCTACATGATAGTGTGCGTAGTGTACCCAAGGTTCGAGAGATTTTGAAATTGGCGGAAGAGCGTGACGACGGCAAGAGAGTCGTGCGTGCAAGCAAAAAGATTATTGACCTTGAGCGGAAGAGAGCGTGTACTTTAAAAGTTGTAAAAGGATCGTCGTTGATGGGTATCCAAGTGGTTGGGTTTGTACGAAAGAGAGCTTGAACTCTAGAGAATTTGAGTAGTGTTATTCCGTCAAACTAATTAAAGGCACAAGTGCCTTGAATTTATCTTGAACAGTAAAAATGATATGTAATTATAAGAGTAAAGAGGAGCATTAATAAAGAGATCGGTAACCAAGTTTCACGACAAATCTTGTACTGGGCAGAGCAACACAAGGTCGTGTTATAGTCAGGAAGACCGTGTCGGAGATAGGTTTAATAATGAGCAAAGTCGAGAAAGCAGGAACAAAGGGAAAGTGGGAAGAACAGTTGGACTATACTTCGCTTTCCCTTTGGAGCGAGTGTGAGGCGGCTCTGGATAAGCTTTATAGCAGCACAAGGTCGTTGAAGAGGCTTCCAAGCCCAAAAATGTTCAGCCTAGCAATACGTTCCCCGAAGAAGAGTGGAAATAAAAGTTTTCGTAGGTCTTTCTTTTTTTCTTTAACATAGTAAATAGTAAATAAAATTGACCTCCGTGTAGTAGCGACGGGTATCAGTAGAGCAAATGGTCAGGTGGAGCGTGTCATGAGTGTGCTAAAGAGCATCCTGACGGCTCTGGGACGAGCGAACGATCATGGCAGGAGGCATTGGGCGAAGTACAATTGGCAATAAATTGTACCATGAACCGAGTAACTAAGCATAGTGCCTCATAGTTGATGATTGGCAAAGAAGCGAGGCCCTTGGGAATGCTCCCTGTAAATGAGGAAGTGCGAGTAGATTTCAATAGGGCTAGAAAGGAATCTAAGGAAAGTATGAAGAAGAGCACTCAGCATGTAGTAAGGCATGAAAATGACGATCTTGTTTTATTGAAAAACGAAAAGCGACACCAAACGAAGTTGGATCCAACATTTAAGGGACCATTTCAAGTTGTGCAATTGCTAGATGGTGACCGATACTTGTTAAAATCATTAACAGTTGGACGAGTATATAAATATCAACATGATAGTGTGCGTAGTGTACCTAAGGTTCGAGAGATTTTGAAGTTGGCGGAAGAGCTTGACGACGGCAAGGGTCGTCAGCTAGACGAGTGTATAAATATCTACATAATAGTGTGCGTAGTGTACCTAAGGATCGAGAGATTTTGAAATTGGCGAAAGAACTTGACGACGGCAAGAGAGTCGTGCGTGCAAGCAAAATATCTGTGACCTAAGAGGGGCGCAGAGGAGAGAGATTTTATGCAGAAAAGAGCGTACTACTCTGGATTGTATGTGAGTAGCGTGCTAAAATGTTGTTTTGATGATAAATGAATTGGCAACAAGATGATTGAGCTTGAGCGGAAGAGAGTCTGTATTTTAAAAGTTGTAAAAAGAGGGAGTTATCCTGCTAAGCTAATTGTTGATGGGTATCCAAGTGGTTGGGTTTGTACGAAAGAGAGTTTGTACTCTAGAGAATTTGAGAAGTGTTATCCCGTCAAACTAACGCGTAAAGGCACAATGGGTGCACTTGAATTTGTCTTCAAGAGTAAATAGGATATGTAATTATAAGAGTAAAGAGGATCATAAATAAAGAGATTGGTAACCAAGTTTCACGACATATTTTGTATTGGGCAGAGCAACACAAGGACGTGTTATAGTCAGAAAGGCCGTGTCGGAAATAGGTATAATAATGAGCAAAGTCGATGCAGGAACAAAGGGAAAGGGGGAATGTTCCTTGTAAATGAGGAACTGCGAGTAGATTTCAATAGGGCTAGAGAGGAATCTAAGGAAAGTATGAATAAGAACACTCAGTATGATAAGGCTATAATAGATAAAAAGCATGCTCATGTCGTAAGGCATGAAAATGGCGATCTTGTTTTATTGAAAAACGTAGAGCGGCACCAAACGAAGTTGGATCCAACACTTAAGGGACCATTTGAAATTGTCCAAGTGCTATATAGTGACCGATACTTGTTCAAATCATTGACAGCTAGGCGAGTGTATAAATATCTACATGATAGTGTGCGTAGTGTACCCAAGGTTCGAGAGATTTTGAAATTGGCGGAAGAGCGTGACGACGGCAAGAGAGTCGTGCGTGCAAGCAAAAGATTATTGACCTTGAGCGGAAGAGAGCGTGTACTTTAAAAGTTGTAAAAGGATCGTCGTTGATGGGTATCCAAGTGGTTGGGTTTGTACGAAAGAGAGCTTGAACTCTAGAGAATTTGAGTAGTGTTATTCCGTCAAACTAATTAAAGGCACAAGTGCCTTGAATTTATCTTGAACAGTAAAAATGATATGTAATTATAAGAGTAAAGAGGAGCATTAATAAAGAGATCGGTAACCAAGTTTCACGACAAATCTTGTACTGGGCAGAGCAACACAAGGTCGTGTTATAGTCAGGAAGACCGTGTCGGAGATAGGTTTAATAATGAGCAAAGTCGAAGCAGGAACAAAGGGAAAGTGGGAAGAACAGTTGGACTATACTTCGCTTTCCCTTTGGAGCGAGTGTGAGGCGGCTCTGGATAAGCTATAGCAGCACATGGTCGCCGAAGAGGCTTCCAAGCCAAAAAATGTTCAGCCTAGCAATACGTTTCCGAAGAAGAGTGGAAATAAAAGTTTTCGTTGGTTGCTGCCAGGGACAACGTGTGTTTTTCACCAAAAAAAAAGCAGTGTAATGGCGAGATCGCCAGAACATAGGGTGGAGGGATATGGCAAGCAACCTAGTACACCCCCAGCAGCAGGAAAAGACAGCCCAAAAGCTGATAAGGAGCATGGGGATGTGTTGATACAGCTGACTAGCCTAGGATCGAAGACCAGGGAGTTGAAGAAGCTAATGGACGGAATGCGGTCCATCACAAACCCAATGAGGGAGATAGTCGATGAAACTGACTACCTTCAAAGAGAAGTCCTATCGGCGGTACAAAGCATAATCGAAGAGCAGGGAAAAACAAAGGAGGCTGCAGAAAAAACCTGTGCAGAAGTGCTCGCGAGCGGCAAGAGATCCAGAGGGCAAGAAACCTCGAAAACGATAGCACTTCCAGCAAATAAGGCGATGTATAAGGCGCCGGAAAGCGAAGCCAACCAAGGAGAAAATAGGGGAAACATGCTATGGCAGAGAACACCAGCAATCCCTAAAAACCTGTGAAGAAACCAGAAGAGTGGAAGCAGGTGAAAAAGAAGGCACGGAAGCCCAAGGTGCGACCGCCACAGAACGATGCGATAGTCCTCGCAACCTCCACGGGTGGGTCCTATGCAGATATCCTGAAAACAGCAAAGATCCTGATATCCTGAAAAAGTAAAAACAAGCAGTACAGGCTGTCAGGCCCACAGCTAATCCTCCTAAGCAAGGTCTCCGACCCTTAAACCACCGAGCGGTGGCGGTCCAAAATGGACGTTTTATGTGTGGTTAAATCCCAGTTTGATGTGGAACTGCCAGAATCCGCAGTGGAGGCACCCAAACCGCCACACTAAGAGTAATGCCTGACATAGGAAGACGGCTCTTGGAGAAGGGCAAAATCAGGCTAGGATGGACTTAAGGCAGAGTCCGCCCAAAGATAACACCCAAAACGTGTTTTAAGTGTATGCAGTTTAATCACATAGCAGGGAACTTCAGGAACCAGGAGGACTGCTCAAAAAGCTGCTACAATTGCGGCGTAATGGAGCACCAAGTCAGAGGATGCAAAACCTGCTGCATGCTCTGCAAAAAAGAAGAAGACTGCGACCACCCAACAATGAGTGGGAAATGTCCGTACTTCAAGAAGGCTATGCAAGGGCTCAGGGGCAAATGAAGTTCCTGCAGATAAACCTAAACCACTGCGAGGTTGCTCAATCGTTCCTGGAGCAAAGTGTCACCGAACAAAGTTTAGACATGGCACTCATAAGCGAGTAATACCGAAATAAAAACTCCGGGGAATGGCTAGCGAAAAATAGCAAAAAATCAGCAATATGGAGCTGCGGAAACCCAAGGCGCCAGATTAGCAGGAAGAATAGCGGAAACTGCTTCGCCAGGGCTCATGTGAATGATATAGCTTTCTACAGCTGCTACCTGCCCCCAAGCCTTACCCTCGCTAGGCAATATCTGCGGTCGAAGAGATTTCAGAAGACGCCCACGAAAGTCGTCTCACCATAATTGCCGGTGATTTTAATGCATGGGCCACGTAGTGGGGATCACCCCGGACGAATGCGAGAGGAAAAGCGCTACTTGAGAGCTTCGCTGCACTTGACCTAGTACAGCTTAACTCTGGAAAGAAACCGACCTTCTCTAGAGCCGGCACCAATTCCATCATTGACCTCACATTTGTCCGAGGATCTCTCTACAAGCGGCTAGTCTGCGACACATCTATGCAGAAAAAAAGGAAAACCCTTCAAGAAGAAGACCTGCATACTGGTGGAATCGAGACATTGCGGAAGTCAGGAAAGAATGCCACAGGGCAAGACGTGCTTATCAACGATCAAGAGGAAGGCCCGAATTTGAGACACTACAGATTAATTACAGGGAAAGAAGACGAGCCGTGGAAAACGCAATAAAAGAGAGTAAAAGTAGGTGTTTTAACAGGATATGTGATGAAATAGACTCCAACCCATGGGGCTTCGCATATAAACTCGCCACAAAACTGTTTTGGGTATATAGCAGGCCATCGCCGACATGCCTAGCGTATATACAGCGAGTAATATCGAGCTATTTCGAAGACCGCCTGCTTCTGTACGAAACGGAAACCGGGCAGGCCACTCACATGGTCACCGGGAGAGTTCCCCAAGGATCAGTCCTTGGTCCTTTGCTGTGGGACGTCATGTACGACAGAATTTTTAGGATTATGATGCCGGAAGGAGCACGACTGATTGGCTTTGCGGATGACGTAGCCATCAGAGAACGTCAAGGGTGTCTTTTCTCGGCACCCGAATCACACATATACATTTCGATCGCTTTGAGTGTTTTGTGTGTTTGCGTTTTTGTCACCCTCTTAATTCTATACACATGATTCTAATGCACAGACACTCAAAACACTTATAGCAAATGAAGGGAGTGTCTGAAACACCCACGTTTTTTGGATGAGTGATTCGGGTGTCTTCAATTGATCTGAGTGTTTCGGGTGTCTTCAACTGATCTGAGTATTTCTGGAAAGAAGGTATATGGTGCTCTTATTTTAGGGTGCCGATCACACTCTGAGTGCCGAAAAGGCACAAATGATTCGGGTGCACTTATTGTCTGGGTGTACCCTTGCCGTTCTCTGGTAGCCATAGTAGCAACGGCCAAAAAACTCCCAGACGCTGGGGAAATCTGCAACGAAGCTGGGAAACGAGCAAGCGAGTGGCTCGACTATAAGGGTCATGCCCTGGGAGCGCACAAGACCGAGGCAGTTCTAATAAGCTGCAGGCAGAAAGTGGAGACTACCATACGAATCGGAGAAGCCATAATTAACTCCCGCCCAAGTCTAAAATACCTAGGTGTCATGATCGACCACCGGCATTCCTTTAAATAATATTTAGCATACGCCTGTGGCAAGGCAGGTAGAACGGCGGCCGCGATTTCGCGATTCATGGCGAAACACTCGGGGACCGAGGCAACCAAGACGTAGATTACTCTTTAGCGTTGTCACATCGACGCTGATGTATTTTGCTCCCATATGGGCCCGAGTCACAAAAAAATAAAAGCTACAGGCAGGATGGTGACTCTGTACAGAGATTGTGTGCCCTGCTGGTATGCTGTGCCTTCCGCACGGTATCCCATGACGCGGCAATGGTAATAGCGGGAATCATACCGATTGACCTGTTAGCAGTGGAATCTGCTAATATCCGCGCAGGTAGCACAGGGGTCGCCACCGCTGAATCCCTACGCAAGAGGTGCAGAAAACTCAGGTTTAAGCATGAACGCTATCCGCAATGTCCACTCTGCGAGTCGGATAACGCAGACGCAGAACATGTGTTTTTGTCTGTCCGAGATTTAAAAATGAACGTCTAGATCTGAGCATAAGAGTTGGGAGGACGCCAGCCGCTTGTAACCTGGTGGAAATTATGCTTAAAGCTGAAGTAAATTGGTCCGCCGTAAGCCATGGGCACAATAGTACTCAAAAAACTGCGCATCGCAGAAAGACTGCGAAATTCCAATGGTATAGAATCCTAAAGAGCCCTAAGTGCTACTTGCAAAACCTTCGAAATTCTGGATCCCACATGTTGAGAGTATGACTATTAATTTAATCTCTAAGTGCATAAAATGTATAATCCACAGCAACAGATTAAGCGGGTAAACCGTACAATTTTGTCGATTATATCTAAATTATCAACAAGTGAGCCAGCCAAAAGGTACAAACACGTCGCTCCAGTTCAGAAAGCCATCAACTCACATAAAGATGCAACTCTAAAGATGTATCCGTTTGAAGTATTTTTCGAGTAAAAATGCATAATCAATCCGAAGATCTTTTACTAAGAAGAAGAGTTACGTACGCAGTTCACTCTTTGAAAAATCGCGAAGTCGTCAAGTAGAAAACTACGCTGTGAAATAGAAAATTCGACATTTCCTTAATATCATTATATAAGTAAAGTTAAATTATTAACTGCACGCATTGTATATGAACCGATCGCTATGGCTTAGGCCACGCGCAGAAAGTGCTAGCGTCGGCATAATTGCATGAACGTACCGCATGTGCATACCCCTCGCGCTCCTCACATAGAAGGGGATATGTTTATATACATAAGTACATAGATAGCCGTCTTCTGCCGCCGCCTGCGAGCAGCGCAGCAACGAGACTTAGCCTTTACTAGACTTAAAAGAACATTGTAAAGCCACAATCAATTCAAGCCTGGGAGCGGCACCACTGCTGCTCCCTTAACATTAAATAAAGAGTAAACAAAGTATCACGGATTTGTTATATATTTCATGGCGACCGTGACAGGACCCGAAGATGACAGGACGTGCGCGCTGACTGTTGGATCCCAAAACCGTTAACAACTCAAAAAAAAAAAACTCAAAAAGAAAATCAACAAGCGAGCCATAAAGAAAAACCAGTTTAACAAAAAGAAGAAGCAGAAGGAATCGAGAAATCTGAAGAATAAATATATTATATTTTGTGCCCCAGGATATTAACGTAACTCATTCACGCTGGACTTGGGATACCACAAGGCTGTCAAAGGACCGACCGGGAGAGCTCGGAGTTGAATAGGAGGTGTTATGGCGTGTGTCTCCTGCGATCCTGCAATCTCCGGAATACATCAAACAAAAAATTTAAATCTGATTGAGTAGAGTGTGATGGGGCGGGCTAGTGTTAAAAATAAAATACAAAAAAGGATAGCGCACTTGAAGTGGCTATTATATACAAACATACCACCCCCGCCATGGGCCACAGCTGTAAAGCTGCAAAGTGAAATTGACTTTCTAAAGTCAAGTATAAAAAAGCCCAAGCTACCAATCAAAACTCACCCAGTTACAAAATTAATAAACCAAAAAAATACTAAACCTCCATCACCTAAGGAAATACCGAGGAGGAAGGACCGCTGCCCCGCCGACTGTCCAGGGCCACTAAGCAGTTTGCACTCTAAAAACACACACAGGGAAAAACAACTAGTGTGAGAGGCCATCCGCCCCTTACTCCGTGGGAGAAGTTGCCCTGTGCGAAGCCAGCACCGGCACCCGCTTGAGCCCATAGGGCCCAGGACAACAACAGCAGATACTAAGCGTGGGAGGCACGATCGCCCCTCTTTCGAGGGAGCGTCAGCATAGCCAAGCCGGCGACGACCAGCTGACGCGGACCGGTAGGAGAAACATCGCAGGATTAACCCATGCACTGCGTTGCCTAATTTTTTTGATTGGACTGCGATGCATATTTTTTTTATATAACATAATATAAATTGTAAAATTGAGCGGAACCATCTCTGCCCAATTAGTCGTGTAGGTCGTGAAGCTATGGAAAACATAGTGCAAAAACCTGTAAAGATAGATGAGAGGTAATGCAATAAGCAAATCCTCAAAAGAAAACAATAATAATTATATTCCAAATTATAACATAAAGGTATATGTACCACCTACAAAAATGACTTTTAATATAAAAACTGTGCATTCCACTGCCAATGTCATAAACAAAGTAGAATCGAAAATATTGATTTATATTGGGTACATGTACTTTTAATAATCATTGTTGTCATAATGTTCGCAAATTTATTTTATAAAATATATAAGCTGCATAATAGATGTTTAAAGAAAAGATATATGAGTCGGACTAATGACCTGGATAAAATATAAGCAACATTGTTTAAATATACAACATATATGTAATAAAAAAAAATAAAAATAAAAATAATTGTATACAAAAATAATTTAAAAAAAAAAGCCTAAACTAAGTACAATGCCCATGATATAATGGATTGGAATGAATTATACAAAGAAATAAACAATAGCAAAGCTAATTTTGACAAATCGTATAAGTCACTAACCCAGAATAGACCAATCCAGAAGATCACAGTCAGAAAACATGTTGAGATATTAGTAGAGAACTTTAACGAAGCGCGAATACTAATACATGGTCACAGGGAGAGATTGAATCAAGATCATTTGTCTCAGGTATCTAAACTTCTGATACGACTACGATCTAATATCGGTTAATATCGGTTAAAGAAATATTCGGTTTAGAAATAGTAATACCGAATGTTCTAAACACTCCCATAGCAGTAGACACTGCACCTGACGCAGAATCAGCTGAAACGAACGAATTAAAATTAGAAGAGGTAAACCCCAAAATAGAAGAGGAAGATTTAAATAATCTTACTATTCCAGCGGTATACACAGATCGAGATAGTTGCACAGATTGTGATACTCCTAGCGAGACAAGCAACCTTATCACAATGGCACAATCCAATATTGATTTCATAAATACAGCATCCAAGCTGATACCAGTTTTCGATGGTAAAAAGGAAAATCTAACAAGAGTCAATAAAGGGCGAGAGCGAACAACTCGCAGTCTCCATAATAAAAACAAAACTAAAGGGTGCCGCTAGAAATCTAATAGGAAACGAAACAACAATTTCCGAGGTGATTTCTAGACTAAAATGCAACATCAAGGGAGAAACTGTAGAAGTATTGTCAGCAAAACTGATGAACCTACAGCTACGCAACAAAACTGCAAACCAATACACACAAGAGGTTAAGCAGATGACGAAAGCCTTAGAAGGAGCACATATATCAGACGGACTATCACTAGAATTAGCAAGGAATTAAACCATTCAGCATGCTGTCAAGGCAATGACTAAGAACTGCGCAATTTTTAAGGTAAAACTCATCATGCAGGCTGGCACCTTCAACACAATGAATGATGCCATATCCAAGTTCGTCAACAGTTGCACGGAAGCAACTGGACAACCTAATACTGTCCTTTATTTCAAAAATTATTCACAGCGTGGTGAAAACCGCGGACGTGGAAACTTCAGAGGAAACTATAGTAGTAGTAATAATAATTACAACAACTACAGCAGTTCCAACTATTACAGTAATGGACGAGGCCGATATGGAGGAAACAAAGAGGCCGTGGCAACTCAAATCGAGGCCACAATAACAATAATACAAATAATTCTGTGAGAATTGCCCAGAATAATTCGGGAAACTCTCACCCTTCAGATACTCAACAGTAAACCACAATGTTCACACCATCAATCTTAGTCTTAATATATTTGTAAACTTTACAAATACAGAAACCAACAGAAAACTTGTATTCTTAATTGACACTGGTGCAGACATCCTTCGTAATATTCAGAAAAATAATAAAATAAACATTTAAGGCATAGGCCAAGAGGTAATTCTACACGACTTTCATATAGTAGATTTGCATTTTGCAATACCATGTGAAGGAATAATAGGCATTGATTTCATAAAGAAATTTAATTGTCAACTAGACTTTAATTATTATGAAGATTGGTTTATCCTAAGACCAAATAATTTGAATTTTCCAATTTATGTTCCTATAACATACAGTTCTGGTAATAATTCCATAATTCTACCAGCAAGATCTCAAGTGGTCCGAGAGATTCATCGATCATTAGATGAAGAAAGTATACTAATACCTATTTAGAAAATTCAACATGGCATTTATGTTGCGAACACAGTCGCAACAACCAAAAATGCATTTGTCCGATTACTGAATACAATCAGTACTGACCAAATAGTAAATATTCACAGTTTAAAATATGAACCACTTTCGAACTGTGACATAGTTCAAAACAATCCAGAAAATAGAGAAGAAACTGTCTTATCTCAATTATCCAAAAATTTTCCACCTCAGTTCAAGCAAATATTAACTGATTTATGCACACAGTACAGTGATATATTCGGACTCGAAACCGAATCAATAACTACAAACAATTTCTACAAGCAAAAGCTAAGGTTGAAGGGTAAAGAACCGGTTTACATAAAAATTATAGAACAGGTACAGGTACAAAAACTAATAGGGAATAAAATAGTAGAACCGTCTGTATCAGCCTATAATAGCCCACTGTTATTAGTTCCGAAGAAATCACTCCCCGGATCTGATACGAAAAAATGGCGATTAGTAATTGACTATCGTCAGATTAATAAACAAGAGGAAACGCTATATGTCTTCATAAGTAGCGAAATATTGTTCCGATTTAAAAAATCTTTGGTAAATCGATAGATATTAACAGAAATAAGTTACACAAGGTCAAACGAAGGCATTCATAATAATATTATTGACGCCACAGTTTTCAGCGGCTTGTGGGCGTTAGAGTAGGCGTGGCCGGATGCATTTTCGTTGAAAGTTGCACAGGCATCTCTTAAATACGTGTTCTTAAGCAAAATTTTGTAGCTCTTATAGTTTTTGAGATTTTGGCGTTTTTGGTTTTTCGGGTTTGGTGGGCGTTAGAGTGGGGGTGGCTTGATCGGAAAGAAACAATTCGCATTGGGAGCATCATAAAAACCTACATGCTTAATCCGAACTTTCTATTTTTTATAGTTACCGAGATATCGGATTTTCTTGAAAATCCGAAAACCTTCTTTTGAACCTTGTGGGCTTATGGGTGGGTGTGGCCGGATAGAATTACTACTATAAGATGCGCTGGCATCTAAATATTATACTTTCTGAATTTCAACTTTCTAACTCCAATAATTCCTGAGATTTCAGCAATTTTAGTTTTTTGCGATTTGTGGGCGTTATAGTGGGTGTGTCAGGATGCTGTAATAAACTTGCGCTGTCCCGGGACCTCAAGAATCTTCATGCTTAATCTCAACTTTGTTTCTGAGTTCTATAGTTCCTGAGATCTCAGCGTTCATACGGACGGACGGACGGACAGACGGACATCGTTCAATCGACTTCGCTATTGATCCTGATCAAGAATATATATACTTTATAGGGTCGGAAACGCTTCTTTGTATCTGTTACATACTTTTCAACGAATCTAGTATACCCTTTTACTCTATGAGTACCGCGTATAATGAAATCTGTTGTTAAACTGTGGAAATGTTTATTTTTAATCTATTTTTATACCAAATCCAATAACTTTTTAAATCAAAATAAAATGCAAAACCTTTCCTATATCTTCCATTATCCATATCGTTATCTTTACTTATAAGCAAGAATCCAAATTTATCCTCCCAACATTTTTTACAATTTTCCACGAATGTGTCATACCCCATATCTGTATTAATATGATCTCTATAAATATGTCGCATATTTAAATCATCTTGTTTAAACATTATTATAAAGTTTGCATTTTCACGAATCAAGTGTTTAGGTATATGGGTATATGTTTGACATAAATAAAAGGAATTAATATTCTTATGACGACCCATACAAAAATAACATCTTATGTTGTCTTGTTTTTCACAAGCTACATCATCAAATATCATAATAGAATTATTTTTTGCTTCACTGGGGTCTAATACACCATCGTTATGAGAGAAAGTATGATATCCCATTCCTTTAATAGGTTTTATTATTTTTTCAAGTACTCATATTTAGGTTGATATAAACTCTTAGAAAACACGTAAATACGAGGTGTGTTCAAAAAGTAAGGTGACTTTTCAAATTTCGCGGGCAACATATTTCCGATTATCGTTTTTTTTGTTTTGTTATATTGGTACACTCTTCCCTAACATCTGTACCAGTTTCATGGAACATCTTTTGTTTGTTGTGGCGTAAGTTACAAGTTATTTTGCAGCTCGGCGATTTTTGTTTTTCGGTCTTGGCTCGTCTGGGCTCTTCCATTGGGACGATTGGGCTTTGGTTTCGATATCATAACCATATACCCATGATTCGTCACCAGTTATGACCCTTTTGAGTAAATCTGGGTCGTCGTTGACGTCATTCAACAGCTCTTGAGCGATGCTCATGCGACGGTTCTTTTGGTCAAAATTCAGCAATTTCGGAACAAACTTCGCTGACACACGACTCATACCCAAAACGTGTAATACCCAAAGAGTGTCATACCCAAAGAGTGTACCAATATAACAAAACAAAAAAAACGATAATCGAAAATATGTTGCCCGCGAAATTTGAAAAGTCACCTTACTTTTTGAACACACCTCGTATTTTCGAATTTCAATCCGTTTGGACTCTCTATCAAACTGAGCATAACGTTGGTTTTACCACAATTTGAAGGTCCAACAATAAGAGCTCTTATTGTATTAGGTTAGAGATGTCGTGGGGGTTGTTTTTTTTCGTTTTCATCGTTTATATTTCTAACGATAATTTTTTGTTTTTGACTTATTAAACGCATTCTTAAAGCTTATGTACCTCATTCAATGAGAAATCTTTGATGATTAAACATCAATATAATGGGGAAGCGTTTTTATAATCGATTCATTAGTGTTTTCAATTGTAAACGAGGTGGTGGTCTTGTCAACAACTTAATTAATACATTACCGTTCGAAGCCCATATACCAGGATATAAATTTTGTGGGCCGGGTACACAGTAAGAAAAACGTTTGAAACGAGGTGATCAAGGAATAAATAAACTGGATGAGGCTTGTAAAGAACATGATATAGCATATTCCCATAAAAGGATTTACATGAACGTCACATTGCAGACTCTATATTAATTGATAAAGTTTGGTGACGTATAAAAGCACCAGACAGTACTCTTGGTGAAAAAGCAGCAGCATATTTGGTGACCAACATTATGAAAGCAAAGAAAAAATTTGGAATGGGGATATCAAAAACAAAAAAGACATGTAAAGGGAAGACGACGACGAAAAAAGAACATAAAAAAACAAAAGCCATTGGACATTATGAGTGCAATTAAAATTGCACGAAAATCAGTTCAATCGACAATGGGTGCAAAGAAAAACGTGAAAGTACCAAGAATAATTAATGTACCCAAAACTGGTGGTTTTTTTTACCAATCGTACCTATTTTGTCTGCCCTAAGTGCCCTAAGTACCAAGATGGATTCAAAGCAGATCCAATTCTTTTATTGAACTCCATGCATCTGAAAAAGCATATGCCGCCGTAGTATATGCAAAGGTAGGAAAGCTGGTTACGATAGTAGCTAGCAAAAGCCGGGTAAACCCAATTAAGAGTAGGAAAACGATTCCAAAACTAGAGCTGTGCGCTGCTCATCTTCTTAGTAGGCGACTACAAACAATTAAGGAGTAGATTGATAATGCGGCTAAAATATACGCATGGAGTGACTCTACCAGCTAAAGAATTACAGTACGCAGAAA
The DNA here is from genome assembly GCF_018153835.1 of Drosophila eugracilis. Lineage (NCBI taxonomy): Eukaryota > Metazoa > Arthropoda > Insecta > Diptera > Drosophilidae > Drosophila > Drosophila eugracilis. The sequence goes on from NW_024573533.1 coordinate 126,259, forward strand.
CAATAATAATTAAAAAAGAGCAAAAATTCCAATTTGGTTCAGAGCTCAACTGTTTGCTTAACAAAAAAGATTTTAAAATTAATTCAAAAATCTTAAGCTTGCATCCATTCCTTAATAAAAATAATATTATCAGAGTAGGCGGCAGATTATTAAATTCCAATGCCAGATTCGAAGTGAAGCATTTAATTATTATCGATAAAGGTCACGTTTCTTCGTTAATTATAGAAAATGCTTATAAGGAAAGCATGCATGGCGGAATAAATTTAATGAGAACACATATTCAGCGAAAATATTGGATCTTTGGATTAAGGAATTCACTAAAGAAAAAATTAAATGAATGTACGAAATGTGCAAGATATCGTCATATAACAAGCCAACAAATAATGGGGAATTTACCGAAATATAAGGTAAAAATGGCATACCCATTTTTAAATACAGAAATTGATTACGCAGCACCTTACTATATAAGATGTACCAAAAATAGAGGTCAGAAAACATACAAAGTATATGTAACGGTATTTGTGTATATGGCAATAAAGGCGATACACTTGGAAATTGTAAGTGATTTAACTTCTCACGCCTTCTTAGCAGCGCTCAGGAGATTTATCGCAAAAAGAGAAAAATGTGCCAGTATCTATTCCGACAATGGAACAAATTTTGTGGGTGCAGCAAGAAAGTTAGACGTAGAACTGGCAAAGGCAATACAAGAAAATTCTGTAGTCGCATCTCAACTCGAGAAAGAAGGGATTGAGTGGCATTTTATCCCCCCGGCAGGACCTCACTTTGGAGGTATCTGGGAGGCCGGCGTAAAATCTATGAAGTACCATTTAACACGAGTGATTGGAGACAGTATATTGACATTCGTAGAGATGGCAACCTTGATATGCCAAATAGAGGGAGTTTTAAACTCACGACCTCTATATCTATCAGAGGATAATGAAGTTCTATTAAAAAGAACAACGGAAGATGTTAACGCAAATTTTAGGAGTATGCAAGTTAGAATTGATAACATGACGGAAGTTCTTAAAGAAAATTATTATGTCTATAAGGAATCGATAAAGTTCTTTATGATAAAAAAACAACTGAGCTCCCTGATTGAGGAAGGTGAGAAGGTGCAGGCAGGTATAATTAGCCTTTTAATCGATATTAATCATGGTCGGCTAAATACATATATTCTTCGGCCAAACCAACTGAAAAAGGAGATAGGGAAAATTCAGGAAAGTCTTTCGGAAAATCTAATAATTCCGGGAAACGGTCAGGGAGAGAGCTTAAGGAAGTATCTGTTAACAGCCAGGGCATTGTTTCTCGACGAAAAACTAATCATTAGCGCTCAGGTACCTCTGTTTAGTAGGCATCCCTCTAAATTATTCAGACTCATTCCGGTGCCAATTAGGAATGAAGATCAGATGATCATGGTGCATACAGCTTCCGAATATTTAATTTATAATTTTGAGATTGATTCTTATCATATAATGACGGAAGCAACTTTAAATCAATGCCAGAAATGGCAACCGAATAAAAGGATATGCAAAGGAAGATGGCCCTGGAATTCTGCGAATGACAACGCATGTGAGATTAAACCGCTGAAGCCAAATAGAGCTGCGAATTGTATTTATAAACAAATAGTGGATTCTAAAAGTTACTGGGTAGAGTTGAAGAAAAAAGTAGTTGGTTGTTTAAAGTTCCGATTAATACCAAAGTCAGACTGCAATGTACTGGCTCTCAAAAAAGTTATTTGACCTGCTTCAGCAAGGGGTGCTAAGTATTGCGCCATATTGTACGGCACGGACCGACGATAAGATCTTAGTTGCCCATCATAATATGCAATCTGAAAGAGAGGAAACGCTATCAACATCATTGTATTGTTTAAAGAAAAAATAACATTAAAAAATATATACTATACATAAAAACATATAAAAATAAATAAGAACAAATGCATGTACGATAAGCCATTATAAAATTAAAAATAAAGAATATACATATAGTAAAGTTAAAACCATTATAAATAATGTTTGCGACGTAACTGTAAAGCGGGAGTTACCGACCAGTCGGTAGGCAACGAGCCTCCGGCCAAACCTCCCAGAGCTACCCTGGAAATGGTACGCTGACTGGGCGGCCACTTGTACCCACACATCTGGGTGCAATTATGTTGCAATCCAAGCATTGCTATTGAACCCAACCACGACACTCTCGAGTCGTTGCCCCGCTACAAATGCTGACATCGCAACAGGCTGCCCCGACCCTCGCCTACAGGAAAGATGAGACAAGCAAATTCTAAAATAAACATTTTTATATTTTCATGTATGAGTCCTATGTATAGTATATAAGATTTTATGTACTCTTTCGGCAGCGGCGGCTTCTTGGCCACCGCTGAAAAATACAATCGCCAGTCTAGATTTGGACCTGAAGATCGAGTGTTTAATTTACTGAAGATTGGAACCATAACTCGGGCGCAGAACGTTTACACATGAACACGTACATATATATATAATATAAGAATGTTATGTAAACATCAAACCGCTGCAGTACTGTACTGTTAAGCATCTTTATGCATATCTATAAGATGCATATGCATATGCATATCTATAACCCCTTCTCGGACTTTAAGTATACCTGCGATATGGGACCTCTTGCGAGTGTTCACCACATGTTTTTTTAGACAATGATATCGGGCCCCCGATTGTACCTGCGTTGAGATATTTAGAAATAAGTGTCTAGGCGATATTACTGTTAGCTACCTAAGTTACTGTTAGCTACCTAAAATTTATTAAAGCCGATATCAAGGCCCATTCAAAACAGTGTGCGTCATTTTCATTACATAAAATAATAATAGCTTTCTTCGAAGCTAAGAATTTTGGTAGCGGGATAAATGATGAACCTGATAAAGGTTTATATTGGTTCACATTCATTTCTAGGCGCATTATTTTAATTAATGCCCACCCGCTATCTTTTTCTTGGAATTCTTGTATTTTTCCTACTACTTCCATAATATGCTCAAGAAAAATAAAATCCAAATCCGAGAACTGATTCATAATAGTCTTTTTACTCTGAAAACTTTTAATCTCAATTTCTTCCGTTTCATTCTTAAAGAGTATATATTCGGCAAATAACTCGAAATTTTCTTGATACGTCCATCGATGGGTTGATTTGCATTCTTCTTATGCGTCTTCGTGCGGACAGAGTTTGCCCACTTGTTTTCGATAACAAACAATTGGCACGAATGACAAACTCGAATTGTTTTGTTTTTTATTTTATTATTAAATTTTTCTTTTTTATTTATTTTATGATACTTGAAAAATATAAATATATATATATATTATATATAAGTTAAGTGTGTCGCGCCTGCCAAACTGCCGACTAAGCAATGTGCCGGACGCTCGTGCACAGACGGCAAACACAGCATATTTGCGTGGCCGCTGTGAACTTCCTAATCTTCAGGGGATAGGAGCAGCCAGCCGGCAGCCTATACGGAGACGGCTGCGAGGGAATCTCCCAGAAGGAAAATACTCACCGAGTGGACTCCATAGGAGAAAAACATTAATTTATATTTATTTAATACACTGTGTTTGATCAATTCGGAGGATGGTTTCTTTTGTTTATCAGTGTAAATTAGTACCTAAGATCTCTTGAAGCTGCGCTCTCGCATGAAGAAAGAGCTTTCGCTCTCTGTCTCTCTCGCGAGAAACCGCTATTGTATCTTAAAACTCAACTAATAGCTATAGAAGAGCCTGAATAAATTTGGAGTGAACACTTGCAATTGGAATATCAAGGCGTCCAGAAGGTTTCTTTAATTTGGCAGTCCCCTTTAACTTTGAAACGTAATTTGCCTTACCGGCGTTCGTTATCTGCACGAACATTTTGGCGCCCCGGGTGTACTTGTGTGCCATATCGTTGGACATTTCGTCGTTGGATCCATTTGGACATTTCGTTGGAGCCGACGCTGCCTGGACGCTGGGCAATAAAATTTGGATTTAAAGGCCGCATCGCTGGAGATTCCATATTGGAGTCATCACAAAAATCTGGTTTGAAAATTAAGATGCCCTATTACCGAAATAGTTCGCATCAAACAAATAAGGTAATAAACCATTAAAAGAAAAAAATCAAAGAAGAAATATAAAACTTAAAAAAAGGGTTATGCAACATACTTAATCACAAATTTATATAGTACCGCTAATCCGCAAGTACCAGCATAAAGTGTCGCTGTAAAAGAATTACCGTACTTTGGTTATCGTCTTCTCTTTGTGCCAATTTCGTTTCGCTGTGATGCCACAGTTACATGCGGTTATTTCAGTTCCGTGATCGCCAGCCTAATACTTACATACATACACCAAGTTGGTTGAGTGAATTGGTAGTGAAGCTTTTCACTCAGTGTTTGCACTGCGCTCATCTGAAGTACTTGAAAAGTGTTTGTTGATAAAACTGCCAGCATTTATTCGGAGATCACTCATATTTAGTTCGATTGGTTTTGAGTGATTTGGTTTGGAATTGACATCAAAAAATCTAAACGAGTCGTTACTAAATACAACCGTTTCGCAGACAAGGCACCTACCTTGAATGCAGTTGCCAAAGTTTGGTGGAAATTATTCTGAATTTAAAAACTTTATTGGATTGTTTTCGAGCATAAATGATAGTGTCCCATCCCTTAGCAACGTTAAAAAGCTTAACCATTTATTGTGTTCTTTAGAAAATGAAGCGTTAGGTACTGTCAAGGCTTTTCAGGTTACGGATCAGAATTATGCAAAGGCAAACGAGTTCCTTATATTTTTTGATGACATATCGCGACCTTTTGAGATTCAGGCTATCCAAAGTCCATCAGCAAGCGCGTTGCGATCCCTTATTGATACTCTATCGGCAATATATGAGTCCTTGTTGTCAGTTTGCGACGAAAAGGTTATTGCAAACGCACTTTTGATTCACATTGTTATGTCGAAGGTTGATGGAAAGACTCACTCTAGGTGGGAAGAAAATCTTGATTATCAAATTATTGTGGTCTGAATGTGTTAGTGCCCTTAATAAGCGCTTTCAGCATTTGTCTGCCGAAGAGGCTACAACTGGGCGGTCTAAAGGTCGCAAAGAACAACTAGATTCAAGAAACAAACATGTTGGACAAAACATCGCTGGCAGTTGCACAAACGTGCAAACCCCCAGAAACAGCCAAATGTTTGTTCTGTAGATCAAATGACCACTTTATCACGACATGTCCATCGTTCTCAGCTGCTTCCTTCATAGCTCTTTTCAAATTCACCAAAGGGGTTCCACCTTGTATTAAGTGTTTGAGAAAAGGACACATGGTGTCCGCCTGCAAGGCAGCTCAATGCAGGGTCTGCTGGGAATCGGAAAATCAAGCGTATCCGCGCACCAATTTGTGCAAACAACGATTAGCTCTCGTATTAAAAAATATCAAATAGTAGTTGATTTAGTAGTGCTGAAATCTATTTCCTCCTATTATCCAGAAAAAGGAGTTTCATTCGAATCACTAAACATTCCTACAAATTTAGCTCTCGCTGATCCAGCTTTTCATAAGCCCCAAAAAGTAGATTTGCTGCTTGGATCAGATGCGTTTTTGATCTATTGAAGGATGGCCAAATCAAACAACAAAATAAACTTACTTTGCAATACACCATTTTTCGTTTGGTGGTGTCTGGGCGGTGTAGGTCTACAGAACCCCAAAGAACTGAAGCGTGCTCTATTGTGAGTACAGTGGAGCAGTCTGGTCCACTTGAAAAATTAGTAAAGCGATTCTGTGAGTAGTACTATATACTATATACCAGAGGAAATGCTTTGTAAGAAAATCTTTCGAGAAACAATTCTTCGATTACCCTCTGGTCGACTGCAAGTATACTTTCCTTTTAAATCAAGACCAACGTATCTCGGATCATCGTTTGAGATGGCGAGAAGACGGTTTCTGTCGTTAGAGAAACGATTAACTAAAAACTCGAACATACAGTTAATGTTCAAGCAGTTCATGGAAGAGTATTTGGCTCTCGGACATATGACTGCAATCGAGGGTTCAATACCGAAAGATCCGCATTGTTTTATACCCTACCAATGTTTAGAGCGTCCACAAAGCACGTCCACTAAGCTCAGAGTGGTATTTGATGCATCTTGTAAGTCTACTTCCCAAGTGTCGCTAAATGACCTTCTTATGGTAGGACCAACAATACAGCCATGTTTGTGTTCCACTCTCCTAAGATTTCGCTGTCGCAAATACGCACTGGTTGCAGACATAACTAGAATGTCAAGCCGCAGCGAACGTTTCATGTGGAGAAGAGATGCGGCCAGCCCTTTAAAAACTTATCGGCTAAATACTGTTAAGTATGGAACAGCAACCGCTCCGTTTATAGCAGTTTGATGCTTAAAGTATCTTAGCGACCCATTCGCAATCGCATTCTCAGGGTGCAAGAGCGCTTTGCTCAGACTTCTACGTCGACGATCTGCTCACTGGAGCAGACACAGAGGAGGAGCTGATGGTTCTTCGTCGCGAGCTTATTGAAATCCTAGAACCAGCGGGCTTTGCTTTGAGAAAATGGGCTTCAAATTGTAATACAAGCACGTGCAATAACTCGAATGGGGACATTTTTCCCGGAGATCTTCAAGATCTTAAAACTCTTGGATTAATCTGGAATCCAAAGACGGATGTCTTCAAATACGGCGTAAGGAAAGTTTTCCCAGATCAGGTAGTGAGTAAAAGGTCAATTTTGTCTTCCATCGCCACTCTTTCTGGCTTTTGAGTCTGAATTGGGATGATCCTGTGCCCCAAGACTTTGAGAAAAAGTGGAATTTAGTAAAAAAACGATTATGCACTCTTGGAAAAAGTGGTTATTCCAAGATTCGTGGGAACAAGCAACCAAGCAGTATGTCAAATTCATGGGTTTGCTGATGCGTCTACACGAGCCTATGGGTATTGCCTGTATGTTAGAGTGGTGGATCCAAGTGGGGTGTCTGTACAGTTGCTAACAGCAAAATCTAGGGTGGCTCCTTTTAAAACAAAGACGGTGACAAGACTAGAGCTGTGTGCAGCGCACTTGTTGGCAAAGCTTTGGGAAGAAGTTCGCAGCATCTTTAACTTTCCGGTCGAGAGTGTTGTCCTTTGGTCCGATTCGGAAGTGGTTCTTCACTGGATACAAACTCATCCATCTCAGATTGCTACATTTGTCTCTAATCGAGTTTCAGATATTCAAGACATTGTTTTATCAGCTGTTTGGCGGCATGTGCCAGCCAAGTAAAACCCTGCAGATTTAGTTTCGCGAGGATGCTCTGTTAAAGTGTTAAATGCCGCATTTTGGTACGGCGGTCCAGTTTTTTACAAAAGGAAGACGAGTACTGGCCAAGAAATTCACATCTTCATCATTCAAACCAAAAAATTACGCGTTGCTCTCATCGCGGCCGATGTTGAGCTAAGCCCAATTTTAAATGTTGTAGAAAGGTCATCGTCGTATCTGAAAGTAGTTCGCATTGTGGCTTATATGTATCGATTTATTAACCGAAGGAAGAAGATAACGTGGAATTCCCGTTGTCCGTCAGCTGATGAGCTCGGAACGGCATTTCTGAAAGTAGTTGAAGCCGTCCAAAAAACAGAATTTGCGGAAGAAATTGTAAGACTGCAGAAATCAGCTAATTTGCGGGCTAAACCCTTTTTATCTGTTGAAAACTATGATACTTCTTCATATTCCTTATTGCTCGTCGGTGGCCGTCTTTTACATGCCCCCATTGCTCACAACGCGAAATTCCCATTGTTAATGCAAAAAATTGCAAAATTTGTGACCCAATATTTGAGGAACTTATATAGAACTAATTGTCATGCGGGCCCACGGTCGTTGGTCGGGCTTCTCAGGCAAGTGATATGGCTAATAAATGAGCGTCGCGAGTGCAGTGCCATTGTACGGCAGTGCATACATTGTTTTCACTATAAACCGAAACTTCTATCACAGATAATGGGTAATTTACCAAAGGATCGATTGCAGGGAAATAGACCCTTTGAAATCAGCGGAGTCGGTCTCTTTGGGCCTGTTAAAGTCTCACTTGGAATTCGTGGAAAGCAGCCAGTAAAGATGTATCGTACATAGCAGTGTTTGTCTGTTTTGCATCAAAGGCTGTATATTTGGAGATCGTGAAAGATTTGACGTCTAATAATTTCTTTTACGCTTATCCAGGTTTGTGGGTCGTCGTGGTCATGTTGTCAAGATGTATTGCGACAACGCCACCAATTTTTTGGGAGCTGCGCGAGTCCTGAAGGAGCTCTTGGAACCTGTCGACACCAATGACCAGAGCGTCATGGCGTGTGCTGCGGCCCACCGATTCACCATCGAACTCATCCCTCCCATAGCGCCACATATAGGCGGCCTTTGGGAAGCGGCCTTAAAGTCGGCCAATCATCTTCTTCTCAAGGCTATGGGCAACGCTACTCTGAAGGAGGACGAGCTTCATACCGTCATAGTGGAGGTAGAGGCCATCCTGAATTCAAGGCCGCTCATCGTGGACAATCGCAGTCCCAACGAGGGAGAGGTTGTCACGCCAGCGCATCTGCTAGTAGGCACAGCGCTAGCAACGCTGCCGCCCGCATCCGTCCAGCCAAAGGCAGACGGCAACCTCAAGTACTTGCAGAGATGGAAATTAGTCTCAGCAATCAAACAGCGATTTTGGAGCGATTGGTCGAGGGAATATCTTCTAAGACTACAGCAGCGAGAGAAATGGACCAAATATCGGGACGGTGGTGGCAATTCACGACGAGAACATTCCCCCTTAACTATGAATAATGGGCGTAGTCGTAGAGGTCGTTCCAGGACATGATGGAAAGGTTCGAGTGGCTGTAGTCAAAACAAAATCGGGCCTATATAAACGATCTATTCACCCCCTTGCACCTATTCCTATTAGTTGAAGCATATGCTGATGCTGTCAACGCGGCCAATGTTTGGTCGATTCGGAGGATGGTTACATTTGTTTATCAATGTAAATTAGTACCTAAGATCTCTTGAAGCTCAAGCTGCGCCCTCGCGGGAGAGACAGATAGCGAAAGCTCTCTATTACTATAGACTATTATATCTAAAAACTCAACTAATAGCTCTAGAAGAGCCTGAATAAATTTGGAGTGAGCACTTGCAATTGGAATATCAAGGCGTCCAGAAGGTTTCTTTAATTTGGCAGTCCCCTTTAACTTTGAAACGTAATTTGCTTTACCGGCGTTCGTTATCTGCACGAACACACTTCACTACACTTTTACTTGATTGTTTCTTGTCAAGTTTTCAAGCTAACAACAATGTTGCAAAGAGAATGGCTTGGAAAGAACTAATTAAATTCTGCGATTTTTTAAAGTGGGCGTTCACAAATTTTAGAAGTTTGGGAGTTACAACATGGTTTGACATGGTTCGAAACCAAATAGAATCTCAGTCTTAAAAATAAAGTCCATTGGTTAGAATAGATCAGAAGATTCAAGATACCGATTGTTCAAGAAAAAGGAAAACAATAGGGTGTGAGTTTAAAAAAGATGACCTGTAGTTAGAAGAGAGCAGAAATAGTTTTTCTTCAAGAAAAATATGGTTTGAGAAAAAGTAACCAATAAAAGCCGAATTTAAAAATAGACTTGGCATAAATTGAAAGTAATGACTTTTCATTTACAGGATTTAAGATATCTACAAGTCAGGGTAGAAAATATGAAGAAAACTAGATATTTTTATACCCGTTACTCGTAGAGTAAAGGGTATTTAAGATTCGTTGAAAAGTATGTAACAGGTAGAACGAAGAGTTTCAGACCCTAGAAAGTACATATATTCTTGATCAGGATGAAAAGCGAAGACGATTGAGCCATGACCGTCTGTCTATCCGTATGAACGCTGAGATATCAGGAACTATAAGAGATACAAAGTTCAGATTAATCATGAAGATTCTTGAAGTACCTACGCAGTGCAAGTTTATTACAGCATTATGCCACGCCCACTCTAACGCCCACTCTAACGCCCACAAATCGCGAAAAACTAAAATCGCTGAAATCTCAGGAACTATTAGAGCTAGAGAGTTCAAATTCAGAATGTATAATCTTTAGATACCAGCGCATCTTATAAACCCACATCATCTTTTAGGCCACACCCACCCATACGCCCACAAGGATCAAAAGACGGTTTTCGCAATTTCTAGAAATGCTGATATCTCGGTAACTATAAGTGACAGTAAGTTCAGCATGTTCATTTTTATGATGCTCCAAATGCAAATTAATTTTTTCCCATCTAGCCACGCCCACCCCAATGCCTTCGTTTGACCTTGTATAACTTATTTCTGTTAATAAATTTAGAGTATAAGGCCTCACATGGGCAGTAACGTCACTATCAGTTACTCAATATTCTTTCTCCGACAATACGTAGAGCTTGGGGAATTTTAATCAGCAAAATGAATATTTTAAAATTGTGTAAAACGTTAAAATTTGTTTTAGAATAAATTCGGTAAGCAGGTGGTAAAGAGCATCATTTTTTTTAACTTAAAATCTGGGATGTACATTATGTATTCGAATCAAATTAAATTGTTTCTCAAAAAGTTTAATGGAGTTCTACTAAATTCTCACTATCTGCGACTTCTCTTTAAAAATACAAATCTACTTGAGTGTGAAGAAGTTGAAATGATAACTTCTATCCATGGTGTACACCGAAAAACATGTATCTGGAGTAAGGATTCAGATACGGAAGGAATCGACACTTGTGGATGACATAAAAATTTTGAGTACGAAAGGGCGGCAGGAAACATTATGAATAAATTAGGTTATCAAAAAAGTCTTGCGGTATTTTTATTGAATTTTCAATTGTTTATAAAATTGGTTACAATAATGCGATTCAAGTCAAATATACGCCGTTTTGTACGATGACGCGTTCCCAATGAGATGCCAACTTCATAATGCCCCTCTCATAGAAGCTCGCTTCCCTATTGGGAAATTTTCACAGGACTCTCTTGTGGCCAACTTCAGACTACCAAGCGCGTTCTCCATGGACAGAAACAGGTGGTAATCATTTGGTGCGAGATCCGGATTATACGGTGGATGCAAAAGAACCTTCCATCCGAGCTCCCGGAGCTTCTGGCGGGTCACTAAAGATGTGTGTGGGCTGGCGTTGTCTGCAAGACAATTCGGCCTCTGTTGATCAAAGATGGCCTCTTCTGCATGAGTGCTGCCTTAAAGCGGTCCATTTGTTGGCAGTACAGGTCCGAATTAATCAATATATTATAATCTAGAAAAAAAATGAGCAGAAAAATTAAAAATACAAACAAAATATTTCAGACTGTATAACTTTGTTTCAGATAATTAAATAATGATTTCATTATATAATGAAAACAAAATCAATGAAATGAAGAAATAATAAAATAAACACATTTGTTGTTAAAGTAAATATTTGTTTTATTTATTTAAGTTAATATGGGCGTGAAAAATAAATATTTTTGTAAATTTGAATTTTAAATATTTTTATTTTATTTTATTTGTTTTATTTAAATATCTAACCTATTGGCAATATTAATTAAAAACTCATCGTCTTCATCGTTCAGTAATTTTCGATACTGATTGTAATTCACTTTTATATCATCAAAACGGGAGTCGTCGTCTGGGAAATCAATTTTTTCCGGATCATCCAAATCAATTCTTTGAGCACATTGAAAGTGCTCATTCAAAAACTCATTTCCAAGTACATTCATCGTTTCATCTCCAAATGGAAAATCTTCCCATTTGAGTGATTCCAACTCCTGTGGAAACGTTTGCGTTGATGATGAATAGGTGGCGAATACTTCCATCAGATTCCTGTCTATTCTTCTTCTTCTTCGTCGAGAGCCGTTATATAGATTGGCTCCGAGTCTTCGATGACCACCACATCGGAGTCTTGGTCACCGATTTCGATATCCGTCAACAATTCCAAAGCCTGAAACGAATCGACAAAATTCACGGACATAACGCTCATGGTGATTTTGGTGCTCCTGACGAACTGATGCTGAATTAAACTGCTCTCATTTTTTTAATGAAAGGGCATACAGATATGTTATACTCCTAGACCCGACAACAATCCAATTCAATTTTTCAACTGTATTGAAAGTCAGATATCCCAAGCACTTTGTATCCCTTTTCTCCTTCAGTTAATTGAGTTGGTACATGTTTACCCAATAAATGTAGGCACATGAATTGACATTTTTATTACTGTGAGAAATGCAAGCGTTAAGAAACAACGACTCGAATGCAAATTTTTTAGTCTGTGTCCCTTTGTTTTGAAGTACTGAAATCTAAAAAATCTGAAATTTGAATAAACAACTTAAGACATTGACTTATACTTGACTATCCACTTGACAATTTTATTATGGTGCGTCCATGAACGTATATCGGTTCTTCATATCGTTATAAGTATCCGAGTGGAGTTCCCACTCAACCATACACAGGCACACACGTAGACAGAGGCTTACTTAATTTAACCCATCAAGACGTTCCCCATCTTGCTAGTTAGGGTCAGGAATACATTTCAATATTCTCAAACAACGAATAGGGGGTTCGAAAACTAATCATGACACAATCGTCACATTTTATTACTTCTTCGAACACGTGCACTGATTTTATTTTTTTTCTGATTTCTGTGCCAGAATCCATACTGACTAATAGGACTTGAGGGGTGGTGAGGGGAAATTCTAATAACAGGAGACGACGGATAATGGGTTTCGGGGTGGGGGAAACCATGTTTTAATCACTTATGTGGCAGGTTAATAGCCCATAAATCTGTGCCAAAACCAGCGAAAACTGACTACTGTTTTTGCTTCTTTTAATAGGTTTTCATAAGTTCTTTGTGTCTTTGTTAGATTTACGCTTAGGAAGTCATATTCGAAATCTGTCGGGATTGTTATTGTTCCTGTTTTGAACATAAAATATCCGTTATTCGCTTCGATGGGGTTTATCTCCATATTTTGTCCATTAGTTATTGTTGTTACCTGGATTGTACATGTAAATTGCACTGATTTTAGTACATAGGTATTCCTTGATTACATCCTTTGCAGATTCTTCAGTCATTTCCTTGTAATTGCTTTTTATTTATAATTTATGGAAATAATGTTTGACTTCGGTTGAATTTTTGTCTCCTTTTTGAAATTCAATTTGTCTTGAGAAATAATTAAACGGTCTTTCGGTAATTGCTATATAGTTTGAATTATCTTCCTAAGTGGAATCTTCGATTCCAGTCCGAGATAATGCGTCTGCTACGTAAATCTCTTTTCCAGGAAGGTATGTGATTTTGTAATCAAATTCGTTTAATTTAGTTTTCCATCGTTGTAATTTCATATTTGGTTCCTTAATGTTATTTAGCCAAACAAGGGGTTTATGATCGCTAAGTATTTGAAAAGGTCTTCCGAATAAATAAGGTCCAAAGTATTTTGTTGCCCAAACGATTGCTAAAAGTTCCTTTAAGTGTCATTGGTTTTACTACATTCGCGAGATTAGGAAAGATAGAAACCGCATAGTCCCAAAAATGACTTTATTTGCTTTGGAGTCTTGGGTAATGGAAAATTAGTTACGGCACTTATATTATTAGTATTAGGTTTAATAGCATTTGTTGTTACAACATGTCCTAAGAATTCTGTTTCTTTCTTTAGGAATTCACATTTACCCAATTGTAGCTTTATATTTGCATTCCTCAGTTTTTCAAAAACTTTCTTTAGAGACAAGATGTGTTCTTCCAATGAAGTGGAAAAAATTTTTACGTCGTCTAAATGTACTAAACAGTCTTTATAGATTAATCTAAAATCTTCTAAAATATTATTTATACACCTTTGAAATGTCGCGTGTGCATTAAGACCAAATGGCATACGTGTATATTCGTGGTGACCATGCTTAGTCGAAAATGCTATTTCAGCTATGGAATTTTTATCCATTTTTATCCTTTGGCTAGATCAATTGCTGTGAAATATTGACATCTGCCAAGTTTACCTAATATTTCTTCCATTCTTGGAATGGGGAACTTGTCATTGATCGTTATCTCATTTAGATATCGATAATCAACAACTAGTCGGAATTTTTGTTTGCCAGAAGCATCGGCTTTTTTGGGCACAACCCAGGTGGGTGAACAGTAAGGAGATTTCGACTTACGAGTTTTTCCCTGTTCTATCATCTCTTTTATCTGTTTGTTAACTTCTTCATTAACACTTTGAGGGTATTTATATGGCTTGCGATAAACCGGATCCTCGTGTTGTGTTTAGATCGAATGTTTTATTGTACTAGTAAAGGTTAAATTTTCGTCTTCTCTGTACTGGATGTCACTATATTCTTATAGGACCTTTTTTAAACTTTCGATTTCTTCACTATTTAAGTGTTTCAATCTAAACTCATTACATTCTTTTAGTTCGATATCAATAGCAAAATTGACTGAGTGATCTTCCGTGGAGGGCGGAGTAAGGCATTTTGGCTTTAGCTGCTTCTAAGTATTGTCTGCCTAACAAAATATCCAACTGGTTTGAAAATGTATGTAAATAAAATTTCTGTTCAGACGGGCATACTGCAGATGATTTTATTGTAACTTAATTCAACTGCTTAATTCAACCTGTCCTCTAATATGGTTTACTATTAGGTTTTCTTTCTTTCCTTTTAATTTTGCAAAATTACTATTCATAATATTGATTGATGAGCCTGTGTCTATCATTCCTTTATAAGTTTTATTTTTAAATTTTAATTTTACATAAGGATGTTTTGGTCTGTTTCCGAGTCTTATTCGCTTTGGCTTTCTGTCTGTATCTTTACTGGGGCATTTGGAGAAGTCTTTGTGTTGTTAGAAGTTGAGGGTTGGAAGTTCAAAGGATTTTGTTGTTTTCCTAGACTTAGGTTGTTCCTAAGAGTGTGATAATTTAATGGTTGATCTGTGGGATTTGATCTATTTTGATTTTGTGAATTCTGAGAAGTCAAAGAATAATATGAATTGTAACTTCTTTGATTGTAGTACTTCTGATCATTTCCCTGATTTTTGTTTCCTCTATTCCTATAATTATTCTTGTTTCGTTAAAATTTCTCTTCTGGATCTAGGTCGTATAATCCTAATTCCATTGTAGCTTGTTTTAGTTTTGGAATAGTCGTTATGTCTTTTCTGGCTAATGTCATATAAATCCTATCAGAAAGTTTTTTGTTAATTGTGTTACAAATTGTTTTTTCAAGCATTCTGCGATAATTTATTTTGTCAATTGGATCAGTTTCTAATTCTAACTTATCGTAAAGGTTTCTATCAGAGATCGGCAAGGGTACACCCAGACAATGAGTGCACTCGAATCCACACATGATTCGGCACTCGACTCATTTCAAGACACCCGACTCACTTTTCCCAAAAACATGGATGTCTCAGACACTCCCTTCATTTGCTATGAGTGTGTCGGGTGTCTGTGCATTTAAATCATGTGCATTGAATTGAGTGGGTGACAAAAACGCAAACACTCAAAAGAAACAAAGCGATCTGTGCACTCCGGGTGTGTGCTCTCTTCTTGCTGTTCATGAGTGCGACACACACTCGAAATGTATGAGTGTGATTCGGGTGCCGAAAAAAGACACCCTTGACGTTCTCTGGTTTCTGTGAACTTACTGGTACTTCCGCGATATTCGGTGTTTCCAAGATGTTTTATAAATGTTTCATAGGGGCGGTGATCCTTAAATGATGTGGATAGTGCTCCCTTCATAGATGGCTAGTTGCTTGCTTGTCCCACTGTTTCCTGTGCTAGTCCACTACTAGTCTTCTAATTGCTCCGAATATGATGTGGGCTCGTCTCGCGTCTGGTGTTGGGTAAAGTTGCAATAAGTACTCCACTTGATTGATGCACTCGAATAGTTTACCTGGAGTCCCATCAAAATATTGTAGCTCCTTCAGTTGACTTAATAATTGATTCAGATGAATCTCCGATAGTAGTTGTGGTGAAGTCATATTTTATGTTGGTTTTTATTTTTTCACAAAGTTTTTAGTTTTTCTTTTGAATGTTTTTTATTTTACAAAAATGGGTTTTGGTTCTTTGTAAAATTTACTTTATTAATTTTGAATTTCTTTGTTGAGTTTTATAAAATTGTGAATGGGTTTCATTTATTTTATTTGTAAAATTTTATTCACTTGTAAGATTTTGTTAAATGTCTTTGCTGTGAAATTTTCACTTGTGAAATTTTTGTTCACTTATAGAATTTTGGAATGTCTTTGCTAGGTATTTCATTTATATCACTTGTGGAATTTTTGTTCACTTGTAGAATTTTAGAATGGGTTTGCTGGGCATTTTTTCATTTATTTCACTTGTAAAATTTTGTTTACTTGTAGAATTTTAAGTAAATGTCTTTGTTGGGTTTTCTTTCACTTGTAAATGAATTAAAATGTTTTTGTATTTTAAAATTTTAGTGAATTTCTGCGACTACGGTTCACGGTTCTGGGATTAGGGTCAGCGACTACGTTTTGTCACGGTTCTGCGATTAAGGATCACGATTCTTTTGCGGATCTCAAGTGTACACTTCGCCGGTCAAGGATACTAGTTGTTTAGTAGTCCAGTTCTGACCAGTACCGAATTTTATTGAAATCCTACCGACTGCGCCAATAACATATTTCGTATAAGGAATCTGAATAAAAAAACATTATTTCTCTATTATACCACTATTTTACACACTATTTTAAGTTGAACTCACTGACATATTACGAACAAGTAGTATGTCTCAAGCTGAACTCTGAGTTTTAAACTAAACTTCACTATTCTGTGAACTGTCAAGAACTGATTTGATTTTATGTTTTAATTTTTAATGAAGCCTTGGTTTTGGGCTTTCACATTTCTTATGTTCTCTGAGAGAACTTTCTCAAAGCTAAGCTTAATTCTCTTGTATTCAAGTTCATTTCCCTTGAATACAAGATTGCTCTTTCTAAATGTCCTTAGCACGACTCCTACTCTGGCTTTAATCGGTTGTGGAACATTTTGTTTTGAATGTTTAGTCTAAGCTAGAGTCTGGTAATAAGACTGTTTTGTTTTCGATCTGCAGTATGGGAAAGAATTTGGGCACTGCGATCTCTCTGTGTTTATTTTGAAAGTCTGGGAAAGTTTACTTTAGAATTTTCCACTGTCGATTGGCTTAACATATATGTATGGGAAATTTCAACTCTTGATTAAGTTTACAAATAAGTATAGGAAATTTCCACTCTTGATTAAGCTTACAAATATAATTTATCCATTCCTTACTTATGTTTAACGTGGAGGTGACGAGGTTACAGATATGTCACTATATATATGAATAGCATCTTTATCGTCATTTAAATATTTTTCCTTTTTTTATGAGAATTATATATTTTCCTGGCAAGGTGTACCTACGTCAACATTTCCCATGCCTGCTCAATCCGTATCTGAGAAATTAAAAAGAAGTATTTCACAGCTCCAAGAGGTTGGTGGAAAAACTTCAGCAAACATATCGATCTTCGATGACACTATCGATTTGAAATAAATTCACGATCATATGAAACGCACAAAATCATCGGCAAAAGAGAACAAGCTTCGTCATTTTCATGGCATAAAGCATATTTTTCCGTTGATGTCGCAAATATATTTAAAGATAGAATATGCTAGATAAAATGTAAAAGTAAGCTATATTTCAAGCTATAAGTGAAATGCAAATCTTACAAGCTTTTCCAATTTCAAATAGAACAATCTTATAATAAGCTTAAATGGCAACACTGCTACTTGATGCCCTTAATACGTTTGATGGCAAAGTAGGTTTCAACCTGGGGCGAACGTAACAGCGTAATCAGATATCGAAACGTATCTGAACAACGTAAAAATCACAAATGCGATAATATGAACAGCACAAATATCGATAACCTTTTAGTCCCGATCTCGAGGAATTTAAGAAAATGATCCTTAAGAGGGAAACAAGTTCTTTCGCGCCTTAACAAGGCGCTTCCGTTTATCACCTCAGTTATTGCCACTATTCGTAATGAGGGTATCGAACCCATATATTCAAAGCTACACCCCATTAATACAGAAATCAAATGGTTAAGGATGGCTTTATCAGACCTCTCAGGTCGCCATTTAACATTCAAACGTGGGTTGTTGACAAAAAAGGGTCTGATGCCGACGGTTATCGACTTTAGAAAACTGAATGAGCAAACGACATCCGATCGTTATCCTATGCCAAGCATTCCTATGATTCTAGCTAGCTTAGAAAAGGCAACAATTATTACCACCCTTGAATTATACCATCATGGTACTTCCAGATTTATTTTGGCAAAAAAGACCGTGAGCAAAGAGCTTTATCCGTGAACGAAGGAAAGTATCGTTCTCCGCGAACAAATAAGAAGAACTTGTTATGTCTATGTAGACGACTTGGTAATGTTTTTCGAAAATGCTGCCGACTATGTAAGGCACATTGACAAAGTTCTTCAAAAAAATGCCTGTGTGAGACCAACATGAAAAAGAGACCAAAAAAAAATTCTTCCGCGAAAACCGGGCCAAGACCGACCTCGAAAAGGTAATATCCATTGGAGAGTACACTGAACCAGTCTATCAGTGTACATTAGAGGTGCTTAAAATCACCTTACGGCAGAGCATTTACTAAAAAAAATACAGGGAAGCGTTCACATATTTATTGAATTTTTGTTTTGGCTTGAGCTGTGCAATAACACATTCATCACTAACCTTAATGAATGAATCCCACTGCAAGTGTTCGGGGAAGTTCCAGAAAAAAACAAAAATAAATTTTATTGCTGTTGGAAGCTAAAGCGCTAAATGCATTTTCGAAAGCAAATGAGCTCTTAGAGCATAGGCGTTGAGCACTAGAAAAACAAGAGAGTATCGCTATAGTCGAGTGCCGCGACTATAAGATACCCGTTACTGTTTTACACAATTTTAAAATATTCATTTTGCTAGTGGAAATTACCCAAGCGCAACCTATTGTCGGAGAAAGCATGTCGAGTAACTGATAGTGACGTCACTGCCTTATAACCTAAATTTCTTCATAAGTAGCGAAAAATGTTCCGATTTGAAAAATCGTTGGTAAATCGATAGATATTAACATAAATAAGTTATACAAGGCCAAACGAAGGCATTCATAATATTATTATAGACGCCACAGTGTTCCGCGGTTTGTGAGCGTTAGAGTGGGCGTGGCCGGATAAAAACTCGTTGGAAGTGGCAGTGGCAACCCTAAAATACGTATTGTTAGGCCTAACTTTTTAGCTCCTTTAGTTTCGGAGATTTTTGCAATTTTGGTTTTTCGGGTTTTGTGGGCGTTAGGGTGGGCGTGGCTAGATGAAAAAAAAAACAATTTGCAATTGGGGCATCATAAAAATCTACATGCTTAATCCGAACTTTCTACTACACTTTTAGTTACCGAGATATCAGGTTGTCTTGAAAATGCGAATGCGTGTGGCCAGATAATAGTACCACTAAAAGATGCGCTGGCATCCAAAGTTTATACATACTGAATTTCTAGCTCTACACTTTCTAGCTCTAACAGTTCCCGAGATTTCAGCGATTTTAGTTCTTCGCGATTTGTGGGCGTTAGAGTGGGCGTGGCAGGATGCTGAAATAAACTTGCGCTGTCCGGGATCTCAAGAATCTTTATGCTTAATCTCAACTTTGTATCTGCTATAGTTCCTAAGATCTCAGCATTAAATCGACGGACGGTCAGGCGGACGGACGGACGGACAGACGGACAGACGGACATGACTCAATCGACTTTGCTAATGATTAAGAATATATATACTTTATAGGGGTTGTTACATACTTTTCAACGAATCTAGTATACCCTTTTACCCTACGAGTAACGGGTATAAAAATCAAAGGTTAGTGAAAACGCTGAATGGTGAAGCGAGGGCTACAGTTTAATCACAGCTAATGGAGCAACTGATCCAGAGTCAAGTGGAGGCCAGTAACAGTGAGAAGTATGGACAAAACAAATCAGAGCGCAAGTTACCGCTAATGTCTTGCAGATGACATCACCTCCACCCAAACCCCCTCGGACACTGACCCACTAACGGCGGTGCCGTTCAACACGGACATCGAACAGTCGACGCAGAGGAATCCCAAAGCTGAATCTTGTAAACAACTGGGCCACAGACATTCGGCCGAAAACGCTGACCTACGCTATTTCGCAAACACAGCATAAGCACCCCACTCCAAAATTAGCTTTCATATGTACTCATAGCGAGAATAAAAATCAGTCTTATAACGACACCAAAAGAAGGCAGATCATGTTTATTAAAATACAAATTGAATTTACCAACCAAAAACCCAAACAGAAGACAGCCTGTTCCGGACCATCGACACAATTCGTGTACTAATCCTGCAGGTGCAGTGTTTAAGGGTTCTTTCGGGATAGCCAAGACAAGGCCATAAAGATCCCGAATGAAGGACGTCAACTGCGAAGGTTGTCCCCGGACTTTAACGACGAAAGAGTCATGCATGTAAGGAGTGTATGTGTGCCACCTTGCCAGAGGACCGACTGGAAGCCAACGAATAAGCATTCAAGTACACAGGATTATTTTTGTTTGTTCGTTTTGTTAGTTGCACGTGACGATTGGACTTCGCATTGAAAAAAGGGCGGTGTCATTGTTGACCTCTTTAATTACGAAGGCCATTCAGTTGGAGATGGCTATGATTCCTTCATCGAGGCTATTAGGAACTTCTAGAACCGACGAGGACTGGTGGTCAAGATAAAAAGTGATGGGAAATATTTCGTTGGAGCCCAATCGAGAGGGCCCAAGATTCAACGAGGTTTTCGAGCTAAAGAACATCGAGGGTGAGCAGTGGTCGAGCTTTCGAGGTGTTCATCTGATATTCGGCCATACCACGCCGAGAGTGGAAACGAGGCATCGTGGAGAAAGTGTTTACTGGAGTAGATGAAATGCCCATACGAGCGGCGACACGGACTTTCGAGCGAGCAAGGATACTCGTTGTTACTCCGATCTGAGAGTCTTCTTAGATCAATTTTTTTTTTCAGTTCACAATTTGATCAAACAGATTTTATAAATTTATTTTTTAATGATTTTTATTAGGATGAGATATGTGTATGCTAAGAAACAATGATAGTACAAGTCTAAAAAAACTTTGAAATTTCGAATCACTGACTTACTTTTACTATGCACTTGACTTTTTGATTAAGACGTGCTAGTTGATCTACAATATTGGTATTGCTTTTTATGATGAGTATCCGACCCTTTTCATGAGAGAGAGAAAACGGAGAAGAGGCTGATCTAACGCGAAACGCCCTATACGAAAATATCTACATATATTAACCCGATCACAAATAGAATAATTTAACGTTTTGTAAATTTATCAAATTGGTGTTTGCTTTGCCTGGGAACTTACTTTACGGGAATTAACATTACAAGCCTTATACACAATAAAAATAATTTGTGTAGTGTTCAGAAGTTGCACTTTCTCAAACAGTCGTTCCAAGTAAATCGCGACAAAGGCATCTGTCAAATGCAGCTCACGGAGGGAAATTACGAAGTGGCTTAGGGAATGATGATCAAGAGGTACAACAATTCTCGCCTCGTTTTCACACTCCAGATGAACGCCATCTACGCATTGCCCGGGCTGCAAAATAATAATACTGATTTAATACGGTCGATGCTAAGCACGGTCAATGTTTCAAGCCTTGGTCGGGGAATCGCACCATCGGTTGGCGCATTACGTAGCATCTAAGTTACCCAAGGAGACCCACAACTCTTGGGAGCACAATCAAGGAAGCGGTACCACCGTTCCGTCTTAAAAGATTTTGGAAAACGACTCCCATCCTGGCCCAGGATCTACCATCCCGAGCAAAGCGCGTGCACAGTGCACAGGAGGACATTATGCGTCCTAGATGCGATCTTGCGATCTTGCGACCATGCACCACCTTTTGGGCCGTAGACTGCTACCAATGGAAGTATATGGTAAATAGGCCTAAATGATGTGTAAATTTTTTAAGTAATTCGCATGTCCTTTCGCGATGCACTGGCTTTATTGCCAGTCAAGTTTGGGGACATACTATTACATTATATTAATTTTGTATAAAGATTTTGTGAAGTTTCATTATTTGAAAACACTGCTGTTTGATGAGGCTGCTGGAATGCGGCCTGGATGCTGTAAACCAAACTGGACAAGATATCTCGATAATCATTTAATAGTAATAATCTATTCTGACTCACGGCGCAGGTGGATTGAACGCAGTATGGACACAGATTCCCCCACGTTCGAGGAATTCTACAAGTTTCTAGATTCTAGATGCTTGCTACTGGTGGCAAGACAACAAGAAAAATCGAAAAACATAAAAGGATTACCAAATCAATGGTTGCAATTGAAGGCGGTAGATGCAACATATGTAAATCCACAGAACACACTATCTATGGTCAGCAGTTTCTAAATTTACCCGGATTGCAAAGGCAAAATTTTGCAAAGGAAAAATCCCAGGGCTATAACTGTTTGCGATCTAGTCATAGGGTCAACAGGTGCAGTCTACATGCCTTTGTAAATATTGCAAAAATAATAACTTTCTTTTTCATGTGCACGGACAAACACACACTGCTTGCCACTACCCAAGTGGTAGGGTAGAATTAACGAGACACCAACGCAAGACAAGAAACTTCGGTGACTCTCAGCCATTTGGCCCAAGGAGCGGGAACTTCAGCAGTTATATGTTCACCAGGCACTGCAAACTATTCAGAGGAAAAGGATATCAAGCGAAGTACACCACCTACGACCATGGTGTTTGTTAAGAACTTAAATCGTGATTCCATAACATGTCATGTTTTGTTGAATACGGGCTCTGAACTGTCGTAAGTATCCGATGTATCCAACCTCTCGGATAGACGACACGTTCCGCATCAAAAATCTTTGTTACTGAAACATTTTCGGTAAAAGTAGACATGACAAGGAGGTGCTTGTCCAAGCCCACGTGCTAGGCAAGATCAAAGAAGGCTTTGAAAAAGCAAAATATCAACTCATCGGTTGAAATGTACTTTCTCACCAAGCACAGTCGCGATGAAAACGGGAAGTATATAGTAGAGGTTTCATTTAACTAAAATCCTAAATATGCAGACACTCTACAAGGTGTGCATTCTCAACGCACATCGTAATAATGTATCGACAAACATGTCTCGTCTGCAGAGAGATACCTTCTGATCCGATAAAGCATTTCCAATTATGCACAGTCAATAACGGTACTTCGTTGACATACCACGCAGAACTAGCCGCAAATCCTGAATGCACAAAACAACAAGTGCTAACCGACGTTTCAAGAATATTTGATCCCCTTGGACTTCTAGCTCCCATTGCAAATCTCGAAAACCTGAGGCCTACTCTGTATATACGCTGGGATCTTGGGGATTATAAGTGATGAAAACTTGGAATTAAGTTAACATATTCTTTAGATGCGATCCGGTCACCACGACTCTGACGCACACAATGGACGAAAAACTGAAATCATAGAGATCTCAGAAATTATAATAGTTTGAAAGTTTGGATTAATCGTGTACAATCTGGAGATGCCAGCGCATCTCATGGAATTAAGCATGTAGTGACCTGGAGTAGGAGAAGTGCACATGCTGATACTTCGAAAGCAAATAGAAGGTACAACCTCTCGCAGAAGGCCAAGTTTCTTATCTGGGCGCGTTAAGTGGACATATTTATGGTCTACAGAATACAATTGATAATTATAGTTAGATGACAATATTATATTATATGATTTATGTTAATGTGTGAACAATCTGCAAGAGCCCAGAATGAATTATAGCTTGCATGTGCCTTGACATTTTTATTCGTCTATTATTTTGATGTCTGTTCTTATATGCAACCAGACAATAGTAAGACTTCCTTGTAAGTAAGATTTCCTTGCTCAGAAAAATCTATTATTTCTTGCTTATTACATTGTATCCAGCTTCTGGTATATCTGGAACCTTAAATAGCCAACATCCTTTTTTCTTCAACTCTATCCAGTATGAATTTTTCTGTTCTATTTTCTTATAGATGCAATTAGTGTGACTATTAGGCTTAAAAGGAGTAATTTCGCAAGCACTTTCACTGGCGCTACTCCAAGGCCAGGCACCTTCACATAATACGTTATTGGCTTTCCATTTTCGACATTTATTCAAAGTTGCTTCAGTCATGAGGTGATAAGAGTCGATTTTAAAATTATCTAAATATTTGGAATTCAAGTCTGCAATAATTACATTGTTTTTATTTTTCACTGGCATCGGAATTACTTTAAATAGATGGGAGGGTGTCAACCAAATAAGGGGATTTTGACATTTAAAATGAGCTTATTATCCAAAAAAGACCACTTAGCCGATAAGGTATACATCTTTACCTCCGTTTCTGTTCTTTTACCTGGAAGTATTAATGTTTCTGTTATTGCATCCTTTATTACAACAAAATACTGAGGAGCTGCCAACTAGGAAGACTGGACACGATACTGGCAACCACCTGAAACCTACCAGGAAACATTAGAACTAATCGATAAGAAACAAGAACAAACAAGAAACACCACTTAGAGGGCTCATACGTTGTTCAATTTGACAACGAAACGATCACAATCGGTGACCGGAACAACAGCAGCAACTCCGACCGAATAACCTTCTTTTTTTTTTTTTTTTTTTTTATACTTTGCTATTTATTTTATTGAATCTTCTCCCTATGGTGACTAACAATAAGTGTATCAAATCTTAAACCTAATTACTCTAACTAACTGTCATATGACTGATATAGTGCTATAGGGGGCCCGAAAGTTATTGCTGGCTTTGCAGGTCGTTGCTTTGTAGACGGGATCGGGAGGAGATTGGGGTGCATAGAGAGTTTTTCATTGTAGGACGCTTTTGTTTGTCTATTTCATCTTTTACGGTAAGAATGCCCAGGTCCCTGTGGATGTTTAGATTGCGAATGTACCATGGTGCCCCAGTGATAATTCGGAGGGTTTTTGATTGGACGCGCTGTATAATGTCTATATTCGTTCTGATGGCGTTGCCCCATAGCTGGGAGCCATATGTCCAGATGGGCTTGAGGGTAGAGTTGTAGAGCAAGACCTTGTATTCCAGACGCAGGGGTGAACGGGCATTAAGAATCCAGTGGAGGCTGTTGGCTTTCAGTTTTAGGTGTTCTTTTTTGCATTGGATGTGTCTTCTCCAGGTTAGTCGTCTGTCAAGGTGGACGCCGAGGTACGTTACATCGTTAACTTGGGGAATCTGCGTGTTATTTAATGATAGTGGAGGGCAAGTTTGTCTGTTGAGGGTAAACGTTATGTGTTTACATTTCTGTTCATTTATTTTAATCCGCCAATCAGATAGCCATCTCTCTACTACGAGCAGGTGATTTGCTAGCTGTGTGGTGGCTCTGCCTGGGCACCCCTGAGCGACTTAGAATTGCGGTGTCGTCAGCGATCGTAGATGTTGTTAGCTGCTCATTTGTGGGAATATCCGATGTGTATAGGAGGAACAGAGTAGGCCCTATCGCGCTTCCTTGCGGGACTCCAGCTTTGATAATGTAGTCTCCGGATGTTGCTGTGTTGCACCTTACTGCGAAGGTTCTGTTGTATAAATACGACTCAAGAAGCTTATGAGTGTATCCAGGCAAGTGTGTTTTAATTTTGTGCATGAGACCATCTATCCATACTCGATCAAAGGCTTGACATACGTCGAGGAATATTGCGCTGCAGTATTCCCGATGCTGAAAGGCTGTGCGAATTTCTGATGTTATTCTGTTTACTTTTTCGATTGTTCCATGGTTTTGACGGAAGCCAAATTGATGGGCAGGGATAACATTGTGGGCTTCTAGATATGGTATTATGCGGGTTAGAAGACATTTTTCGAACAACGATCCCTGATATAGTCAAGATATCTGACTGAGTTTGTCTTTCGAATTGGCAATGTCCTTTCGATGCGTTATTAAATAAAACAATTTTAAAAATTTAAGCAAACCTACTTTGCTCTTTTTTAAATAACAAAGATCTTGAAGAGAATTGTAAAAATGAATATTCACAAATTTATGAATAACCTTCGAAATTCAAATTACATTTGAAAGTCTAGAGTTTAGTTCCACAGTCTTTCTGGATGTCGCCTAGGCATTCGACCGCAATTGGCTGGACGCCTTAATTTCTACAATTAAAACCTTGCTTTCACAGAACACCCATTAAATACTGGAGTCCTATCTATCTCAAGGTAGCGTGCTTGGACCAACACTGTATATAATTTTCACAGCAGACCTTCCAACAACCAATCTTATAACAACCTAAACATTTGAATAGACGGCTTACTTGACAAAAGCACATCAAAGCCAAGAGAACATAATTTTAAATTAAAATGAAGAAGCCTACATTTGTTAATAAATGCCCGTTCTCCGCTAAAATTAGAGTGAAAGGTACTTCTATACAATGCAATTCTCAAGCCAATTTGGATATATGGCTCCGAGCTATGTGGAAACGCATGCGTTAGTAACCTAGAAGTAATACAGCGAGCTCAATCAAAGATACTGAGAACTATAGCTGGTGCACCGTGGTACAAACGGAATGAAAAAAATTGACAGAGATTTAAATGTGGGAACTGTTAAAGACGAAATCGAATATACGATCAAGTTAGAGGTTTATCCAAATAGGCTTGCGCTGTTTTTAACCTGGAGCACTAGCCATTCACGACTCCGAAAAATAGATCTACTCACCCAGGGACAATAGTAAGCTCTCCTAAAAACTTAATTTTATATTTATGAATTAGGCTGAGATTTGAATACTTGTCGGTCTCAAAGATAGAAGTCTCGATATATAAAATACCGTACAAAAAATGTGAGTGTGGTACAAGGAACTGCATTTATGAGTTGGAAGTTTATTCCTTAATATCTCGAGAATTACGTAACGGAAATTAAAATGTAATATCTCAAATGAAAGATATACATTTCGAACATATATATTAAAAATAAAATTCACAAGTTTTAAGTTAAAGACTCGCTTATTTCCTTAATAACACAAAAAGTCATTTTTGTATGCACAAAAATTATCCGTACACTTCATAAAATGTTGAATATTAACAACAATTCCAAAGGTTTAAGGATTTTAATCTTTAGTGGGTCCTTCGTTGGAATGGAAGCTTGTAAACGTCGACACATGCTTTTTATAAAGTTGCTCGTCTCGTCAGCATCAATTCAATCCCATTCAGGTAATAATGCGGTTTTTAAGGATTCCTTCTAAGATATGTTGTCCCTTTCTGGACGATATCCCATAAATGTTCTATAAAAGCCACTATTCCACTAAGTCCGACAAATATTTCGGGTTGTTATCTCATTGAAATACGATGTTTAAGGGCACTTGGAATGAAATTTTGGCCTAAAATGTCTTTATACATAAATTTATTAATTTTATCTTCCATAAGGACCATTCGAGCCACTCCACCTCCATCCCATTCTTGCCAACGTGCTTAAAATATGGAATAAAGTTTTTTCCTTCATGGCTTCATTTGCCTTCTGACATACTTTAAAAGGACCGCCGTGTCCAAAATTTTTCATTTTTGATTTGTCAATAAAGGTTACGTTTTCCCAAAATAATTCCGACTTGCTTACATGCACTTTTGCCATCTCCAAACCCATTTTTTGTTGTAATCAAAAATCAATGGGTTTTTACGAACAACTCTTCCATGTATACCAGCATTGTGCAGGGTGTTCCGGATGGTTTGGAAACAAAATTTTTTTTCAGAAGGCTTCTCTAGGCTTTTAAGAATTGTTGTGGATGTTATTCTGGGATTTTGTAATGCCGTATTTACAACGTTATGCTCCTCCCGTGGTGTCCGTATGTGGTTCCTTACAGATTTTCTATGTTCTACTGCAAATTCTCCTGTGTTTACGTATTTTTTTTGTATCAAACTTTGCATTGTGGAAGGTGACTTGACAATATCTCTACCATTTTCGGGTTAATTACGGTTCGCTAAATATAATTTTATTATAGTTTTTCGAAAATTTAGGGATAAATCTTGACCCCGACCCATTTCGTCCAATTACAGCAAAAAAAGCAGCGAAACTAACTAAACAACTTTGAGAATAGTACACCGAAGTTTGCTCCGAAGTACAGTTCAAAAATTAATCGCTGATTGCCGTTGTATTCAGAAATAGAAGTCAAGAATGAAAAGTGTACGAATAATTCTGGATCGTAAAAAAATGTTTTTTTTGCGTTATTATCGAAATTATCTAGTATTTAAGTTAAAATTTGTTAATTTTATGCTAAAACATATGCTCGAAATGTATATCTTTTATTTGAGATATTACATTTTAATTTTCGTTACGTATTTCTCGAGAAATTAAGGAATAAACTTCCAACTCATGGGTGTACAAATAAATTATGTGCCGACTGTATATTAATATATCGCTTCATGGTAGTAATCTTGCTCGTGAATCATGCGGTCAAAATACTGTATTTATACCGGGAGGTTGTGGGTGCCTTTACAAAGGAAAACCAAAATTCATTACCTCGATTTAATAAAATTGTTTATCTATATATACATAAATGAAATAAAAAAGTCGAATGTGCCGAAATTAGAGATAAATGTAGATAATATTTAAAATCTATTGTTTGCTTTAATCGTGCATAATATAGCATAAATTAACATATTCACATATTAATTAAAAAACCTCATATTAAGACTATTTTAATTATTTCCGTTGCGCACGATAACACCATTCTGCAACTAAAAGTTTATATAATACTTGTGCCCGCCATTTCCACTTAAGTGACTGATTGCCAAACGCAAGCTATTAGCCGGTCACTGGTCACTGTGGTGGATGATGGGCCCCCAAAGGCGATCGATTGGACTGACTTCGTTACTATAAAATAATAATAGTCATTAAAAAAAATATAAAGTACGTTAATTATAAATCTTTGATTAGCAAATCCCCCTCCTGAAAATAATAGATCATCACAAAATATTGAGCCCATAACATCAAATTAGAATATGATAATTTTTATTATATGAGGAATACATTTTTTATTAGGCCCGTAGCAACGAAGGACAGTCTTCCCCTTCTCACCATAGAAAATACAAATTGCAAAATTGCAGTAAATTCCTAATAATGCTGATTCCGCTCAAAAGGAAAAGCGTTTTCCAAGAAATTCATTGGTTTATCGTCAGCAATGTAACCACAAGGAAACAAAAATGAGTCTGAGTTCTTAATTCGTAAATAAAAACTTTACCAATTATTTGATTATTTATATTATTTTTTTTTTGTGGTAAAATATTAATACGCTAATAAATAATGGTTTCATTCAGAATATGTTAGCGTGGTTCCACGCCTATAACCAAACTGCCTTTATGGATTGAAAAATTTGTCTTTAAAAATTTTGGGATTTCTGGATGCTGTCAATGCTAAACATAATACGAAATAATTTTAAACATTTTCAACGAATTCAAATTCTCTCATGCCTAAAAAGTAAAGGGGAGATATTTTCAGAAGTATTTGTTTTGTAGGGTAAGTAATGACATTTGTGTGAAATTTATGGATAACATTGAGCTTAAATATGATCACAGTATTTGTCAGTAAATCTACATCTAGTATATACAAATCAGTATTTTACACACAGTTTTGGATTCGTAGCATACACAAATAAATTAACTTTAATTCGCGCTAAAAGGAAATTACATATTAGTTTGCTACTCGTCTGCTTCATTTTCTGTCTGGATAAGCAATGGAATCTGTTGAGGAAGGTCGCTAGTTGCCCATAGGTACAGGTCCAGTGTTTTTTCCGTGCAGTCGGCGACAAACCGTACAAATGGCCGAATGTCGCCCTCGTTGGCCAATTTCAGGAAGTAGTAGTACTTGCTACGTTGTTGCTTTGGAATAATGACAGGCGGGTACCCTGCTCGCATTAGCAAGGTGTTCATTAGCAAACGAGAAGTTCGTCCGTTCCCGTCGATGAAAGGATGAATGGCTACGAGCTTGTAGTGAGCGAGCGCTGCATAACTGTGGATGAGACAGAACCTATTTATTAACATTGGATTTAATATCATAAAATTCACTTTTTACAAAATAATAAATAAATCGGTAAATATGAACTAGAAATGTTATACAAGGTCAAACTTGTAGACGATAGAGTTTGCTTGACTGCATGAAAATACTTCAAGCTGCGATGTCATCTAGATCCCTAGATCTCAGCGTTCATGCGCACAAGCATACAAAAGGACAAGAAGTGTTGATTATAAGTCCTCACACAAAAATTGGCGCTGCGATAATTTCTGATAGCAAAATGGTTATTTTAAAATTGAATAAGACAGTAACCTGGTAATTTAATTGCAAAAGTTTGTAATAATTTATACGGTCATTACTAATCTTTATTATTTAAATTAGATATTAGGCCTATGTTACTTGCCTAACAACAACACATTTGTATGTGTTTGAAGAAAAACCAAAGAGCCCGCGAATTTTAAACAAAAGAGCACAGTTTTCTTCGTGAGCCGATCATTTGCTCAGAAGTTTTTTGCTACCCATTCACTTTTACGCATTTAAACACAATTTTGGGAAATAAAATATGCTATTTTTTATAGAAAGGAAATATTTTTAGATTTTACTTTCCTTAAAAATAAACTATAAACATTTAATTTGTTTGCCTCATTGTTAAATTTATATTTTAAAATGCGAAATATGTTTATGATATGTTTCCCACTCACTTAACGGGATGTAGAAACTTGCAGTGATCAGAGTTTATCCAACGCTGAAAGTGCAGCATTAATTGCGAAAGGTCCCCCGGACCAGGTGGTATATGACCCCCGACGAACACTTGAGTACGCCGGAACTCTCCACCCTCAATTGGGTCCACATGTCCTAGTACTCGGCGGTGCAGCTCAAGGATGTCTTTAATAGTGATTTCTATTCTGAAGAAAAGTAAAATACATATAAATAAGAACATTTTTCAAAATTTATGCCAATAGTAACAAATTATTTATTTTTTAATTGTGCAAAAATAAAGCGTATAGGGAATTTTTGAAATGTTAAAGTTTTTTTATATGGACATATACATAAGTATGCACAGTTAAATCGATGTTTGTATGTAAGGATAGCTGGTTTTCGGAACCTATAGATCTAAAACCTATCAAAAGACGGGCCAAGTTTACTTGCATAAAAACATTAACAAGTTTGTATTATATTGAACATTTATTCATGTTTTTATAGAGTCTTATAGGTCATAATGCTAAAAGCCTTACTTACTTTTGTACCAGGCTAGCATTAATGTACTTCATAGCTAGGTCCATTCCCAAGATCTCGTTATGCTCGTCAATAGATTTGCCGTCCACAGCCATGCGAGTCTCTAGGACAGACCTCGTTTGAGCCAGCGTCATAGTATTACCCTCGATTCCTACCGAATGGTAAATGTGCTGAAAGTAGGCTTCCTTTTTAGCCCGACGCAGGGCGGCGTTGGTCTCGTGGATTGCGGAGAGTGCATCGCGTTTTGAGTCCAACGACTCAAGA
This sequence comes from Drosophila eugracilis, assembly GCF_018153835.1. Classification (NCBI taxonomy): domain Eukaryota; kingdom Metazoa; phylum Arthropoda; class Insecta; order Diptera; family Drosophilidae; genus Drosophila; species Drosophila eugracilis. The sequence goes on from NW_024573533.1 coordinate 157,657, forward strand.
CGGCGCTCATCAAGAATCTGCACAACATTAGCAGTTCGCTGTCTATTGGCAATCGCCTCTACATTAGTCGGATTGATAGTCAAGGCCTGAAAGTAGTATTGATCCGCCAGCACAACGTTGTGTTGGCTGTGCTCTAGAAACTCGCCGTAGCGGAGCAGTACTTCAGGGTGCCGGGGAGCTAGAATTAGGGCATGTTCAAACAGACGACCAGCCTTGTCAATCTTGTCCGCCAGATACATGTCGTGGGCCCTTTGAAGAGCCACTAGCGCCTCTTTGATATTTGTCTGCTCTTCCTCCATTGAAATAGTCCGGACATCTTCACGGATATTTTTGAAGTAAAACTCCTTGAAACTGTTCATCTCCTCTACGGAATACAGCGCGAACTCATTCTGAGTCTGATGATTGTGGGCTATGGAGAAGTGGCGGTTCTGCCGTAGGTTCCAATTCCAAGTCGAGGAAGTGAAGATATGAAAAAACCATGCCGCAATACTACCAGCAATAAAGAACAGTGCTATACGGAGATGGCTGCTCGCGTGTGCTCCATAGAGTGGCGGATTACGTTGTTGGTGATGAGCAGGTAGATTTGTTTGCGTTGCGTTCTTGCCCATAGCTAATTATCTGTGTTCATTTATGTTTTGCACAAATTTTGAATAATTTGCACGCCATGTACATGTTACGCTAAATAGAAACATTTAACCGTCACTTTGGTAAATGTGCTTACCTGCAGGTACTGCACTCTGCTAACATAACTTACGTGCTTTCTTTTTTCCGTGTGACCGTCTCTGACAGAAATCTCTAATTCATAATATGTATATAGTTTATATTAATTGCGATTTACTTCCGCGAAACGATTAGAAGGCATAACGGTTTCTCCCCAATTTTGCAGATATAGTTTCATATACATATGTATGTATGTACATATATTTATCTCGAAATTATAACGTTATAAAATTTATTTAACAGATGAACATATACATTTCGCAAAGAAAAATACCAAAAAGTATCGTTAACTGAAATTCTGGTAGAATATATTATATTCTCTTTGGGTATTCAAATAAATTGATAATTTTTATTGTCGACAACATTAGCAATATGCGATATCACAAAGATGAAAATATATTTAAGGAGATTAGTTGCATAATTTTTTACACCGAATGAGGTATAGGAGGAAGACCCATAAGGGTTCACTTTATTATTGTGCTCTTGGTTATTTAAAACTGGCTTAATCTTAACCTTTTTTTCTTAAAATATATTACACCTTTTTTATAGTATAACAAAAAATCAAAATATTAAAATGTTCATAATTACAAGCCGAAAATTTGACTAAGTTGTCGTTCCTTTTCTTGCATAAAAATCCAATTTATGTGATTTTTTTAAGTTTTGTTCGATTTAATCATGGATTTGGAGCCGGACTTCTTTAAAAACGCCCTCAAGTTATAGCTAGCAGAAGAAATTAATTCTCTTTAATTTTTAAATATTTTGATTGTTTCATGGTAAGAGGATATTACATAGGGCTTTTTGCAAGAAAATAAAACTTACATATTTAACATTTCATTTCACAGGAGTGCAACCAATTATATAATTGTTCTATGTATGAATTTAATTCATTGCTTAATACAATAAGCTTATTTTTTCGATTGAACGGGTTAAGAAGGGCAAAGTGTGGTCAATGTGCTTACTGATAGTTTCTATAAACAGATTATTTATGGGTGTTGATCAGAGAGCAGAGCAGGTAAATTTAACAGTTGTGTGGTCGTATAGGCATATAGCTAGGGAGTATCCCAATGGACGGCTGCCAAACACTTTGTCTCAACACCTCCTAACAGTTCCAATATGAATCTAGAGCTTATAAAATTCTAGCTTATATTTTGTATTTATGTGTATAACGGTGCTCATTTAAAAATACTGGGGGATTTGTGTGCGATCGGAAAAAAAAAATTCGCACAATCTGAACTTTTTATCACTTATAGTTACCGAGATATCAGCTTTTCTAGAAAATGCGAAAAAAGTCTTTTGAGCTTGGTGGGCGTATGGGTGGGTATGGCCGGATAATAGCAAGACTATAATATGCGCTGGCATCTAAATATTATACATACTGATTTTCAACTTTCTAGCTCTAATAGTTCCCGAGATTTCAGCGATTTTAGATTTTCCGGCTTTGTGGGCGTTAGAGTGGTCTAGTCAGGATGCTGAAATAAACTTGCGCTGCGTAGGGACCTTAAGAATCTTCATGCTTAATCTAATTTATAGTTCCTGAGATTTCAGCGTTCATACGGACGGACGGACAGACGGACGGACGGACAGACGGACAAGGCTGAATCGACTTCGCTATTGATCCTGATCAAGAATATATATACTCGGTCGGAAACGCTTCCTTCTATCTGTTACATACATACTTTTCAACGAATCTAGAATACCCCTTTGTTCTACGAGTAACGGGTATATAAATAATGAAAGTGAGCAGACGTCAGAACATTGATATCATCTGGGGTTTTTAAAATAGGACAAAGTGGCTGTAAGTTCAACATTTCGGAAATTTCACAAACTAAAGTTCGTTGCTTGTAAAATTTGATTAAAGATTTCTAAAAAAACGCGAAGCTTCCCACAAGCCTCCAAAGTGCGGGGAACAGGGATGAAATTCCACTTGATTTTACAAACAAGAGTTCGCAGCTCGTAAAATGTCAGAATAGATTTTCCAAAAACGCGAACAAAATAGTATTTTTCAGATTTGACTGCAGCTTCCCACAAGCCTCCAAGGTGCGGAGAGCAAGGAGGGATGAAATTCCACTTGATACTGCATAACTCTCTGTTTTGAGGATCGCTAAGGAACAGCTGCCGAAGCTCGATCGTGTTTTGCTTCAAAAAATTGTTTGCGTTGTCCGACCAAATCGCTTTCCTCTCAGGCTTATACATTTATTTAGGGCTGCAAAAAACGATTGCGTTGAAGTATCTTCGATGACGACCAAATATGTAGACTAAGTGACGAAACAGACGAAAATGGCTATGTAGAATTTTGTAGGGGGCCTGTTTTTGACAGCGGACTTCCACTCCACCACATGGAAGTCCACTCCAGTGATTACAAATGGGTAATGGGTGATTGGGCACGATCATCTGGGAGTTCAATAAAAAAGCTGCAGATAACTCCAGTTTCGGAATGGAATGGTTTCGGAAGAGTCAATGAAACTACGCCTTGATATTCCGAGCAAACAAGCAAGAGCCGTATGCGGCCATGCTTGCATCTAGAAATCCATGAATTTCGCAAGATGAGTTAGGCTTCAAAACAAAGCGAGGAAATTTCAAACAATCTACGGTTGCGATCTATGACATATGCTCCAACCTAGACGAGTGCAAAGATTGCGGTACGGACTCATCTCAGTCTAGCTCATCTTTCCACAGGACCTGCATAAAAATCTTTAGCTTGGTAATGATCAGTGCTATTAACCTCAATGGATCGTAGAATGTAGCGATTGGCGAAAGAATTCTGCGCTTTGTTGCGAGCTGGTCTGAGAAACAAAAGAGGTAATTATCCGAAAGAGTATTCCAAGGTAAGACGAACGCTTTTGCAACATCCGTGCAAAGTTGGTGTATTTCTTTATGAAGGCTGTGTACTGCGACTTGAGATCTAAATTTCGACCTAATTTAGCCTTGAATGCTTTAACCCGAAGGAGCGTATATGAATTTCCTAAAACACCGAATCTAGTTTTGGCAGGAAGCAGAACCGAATATTGGCCATATTCCAGCCTAGTGTATTGCTGTTGAAATAGCTGCTTGCACGGATCATTCTCCTTCGAAATGGTTGTTATAGAATCTGGGCAATTGTCGATTTCCCAAAATCTCCTTAGTGTATCAGAAACCGAGTCTGATTACGACTGAGTGCTGGATTCTTGAATTGAGGAAATTAAGGATCAGGACGTAGAGACTCCTACATTTAGACACCCTGAGATTGTCCAGCCAAGTTTGGATTTCCGAAGGATGGGTAAATGGCTTCCTAAACGTATTTGTCCAATGCAAAGTAGCTCGGAGAATACACTTAATCCAATAAGCAAGTTAATGCGCTGACTTTTGTAGAGAGGGTCGACAAGACCGAGATTTTGCATTCAGATGCGTTAAGTTCGAAATTTGGGTGATAGTCGTTACTGAGTAACGGCAGCTACAAGCTACATTTTTTGTCAAAAAATGCTCCTTAAGCTCACATAGGCTACACAATGGCAATGCCGAGGGTGAAGCAATAAGGGTACTACGGATGACATTTGCTAGATACATTTCCCACCTGTTTGCTAGGATTCTAGTTTACCATAGCGCATTCCACGTTATCTTCGAAAATCCTAAAAAGTGGAATATTTGTATATAAACCTCCGTGTCGATCAATATTACACAGCAGTCAGAAGCCAAACCAGAAGCCTAACAAAAAAATCGAAATAAATACAGCCAAAGAGGGAAGTTGCTGAGCGGAAGTTGCTATACAGGTATAGAATGTTTAAAGTTGAATGTTAATCTGTGGCGTTTTTCTAAACTTTTTTGGCATTCTAGCCAATAAGTTAATACAAATAAAGTTTTTATATTTATTATACCTGCCAATAAATATTGAGAGAAAAGAGAATCGCTTTCGGTTTTTAATTTAATTTCGTCGTGAACCCAACTTGTGTCCATTTAGAGTTCAATTTTCAGAAAGAAAAAAGTGAATTAACTTGTTGCTCGAAATGCTACGTGGAAATGAGACAAAACCAGCAACAGAAGCACCTTTGATAACAAACTCCATTTTAAAGCCTATCGAAGTTGTGTCTCGCTTCGATTGGATTCAGCAGAGGAGTGAGCTTACCCTAATCCTAGTTTGCTAATTAGACGGATGGATTCCCAGGAGCTAGCTGTACGGGTTTTGGTGCATCACAATTCGCACAACTTTGACTTTCCGCTAACCGATTATGTAGAATGGCCTCTAAAAGTAAAGAAAATTGGTTCGGAGACAGGAAAGCTTGAGTAGGTTCTGGGCAAGCAAGAGCCAGAAAAGTAGACTCAGTCAGCATACAAGAAGAAACCTATCAGTATGTGGTAACTCACCGCAAGGACTTCAATCATGACTCCTTTGAGGTCAGCATGCTAAGCAGTCAGCGCGAGGTTCTGATGGTCTTGCCAGTTGGTTACCATGTGGAAATAGAAGTCTCACTAGAGAGCGGAGTAATTGGATCAGTCTTTTCTTCATTCAGACTCCTCTTCTAGAGAAGAAACTTTCTGATCAAAAGGTATTCCAATGGACCAGTCTCCAGTCACATACATCAGCTCAAATATGGATCCAAAGATGGAGGAAGAGGTTTAACGCCTATTTTAAGTTTAATTCAGCCAATCTTGAAGAGAAATACTAATCGAATCGAAAGCTTGCTATTGATGTACTTCAAAAAAACTCCGGAATATAAATGGTTGAAGGAGGAACTAGAGGAGATACACTCGCGAGATGGGAGGTTCACCTGCACAATTATTTTCTCCCAGGTCGACGATAACCAACAAAGGATATCTCTGAAGCATATTTTATGCAAGCTCGATGATAAGGCCAATAAAATTCTCTAAAGCAAACCTAACTCGTACACTCACCTACAATTTTTGCTTATGTAGAATTGTAAATATAAAAATAAATAGAAACTGCTAAATTTTTAAAAGTGTTTTTACTGACAGCCAAATCAAGAGTAGCTCCGCTTAAGGCGAAAACTTTTACTCGCTTTTAGCTGTGTGCAGCTCACCTTTTAGCAGATCTTCCTAATCGTGTACTGTAATTAATTAATTGACCAATACATAAAGTTGGCCCACAGACTGACTCCAAGATCAGTCTGCATCGAGCCGAGTAGCGGAAATCCAAGAGTGGTCGAAGAAAGAAATTTGGCGACACGTCCCTACGAAAGTGAACCCAGAGGATATAGTGTCTCAAAGATGTGACGTTAAAGAGTTCGCTGGGACATCGTTTTTACCCGATTCAGAAAGCAATTCGCCTGTAAATTCTAACTTCGAACCAGCTTCAGAACTTGTGTCTATGGGGTTTAGCAAGTCGATGTACGACGCTAAATTTACGTAATTGCTATCAAAAGGCTCGCAGTTAGTTAAATCTTTCGTGTCATACCTCCACGTTACGAATTGTCACGAATTGTCCTCTAGCTCTTGTAAGTCTTCTGCGATCTAAAGGCATTCACTTCAAAAAAGGATGCGAGTTTGCGTTCATACCGCCCAGATCATCTCACTACAGTGGTCAATGGGAAACCGGTGTGAAGTCTGCAAGGCGCCTGTGCTAAACTCAAGGCCGATCGGAACGCTATGCAGCGACCCCAGCGACGGCGAAGCCGTAACCCCCGGGTCTCTCCTGATCGGCGGCCCGCTGTTGGCACCACCAACCTCGTCGCTCCCGAAACAAATCAGCCCAACCTGCTTGCGGCGATGGCGCAATGTCTTGTGTCTTAAGCACAGGTTTTGGTAGCGATTGTCCGCGTCGGCGCTAATGGGAAGGTCCGAGTGGCGGACGTGAAGACAGCGGAAGAAACCTACCGGCGTGCCATTCATAAATTGGTGCTCCTACCGATGCTATCCTGAAGGACATCGTCCCTTCAAAGGGACGGTGGTCGTTCAGGAATGGGTTTCTTCCAGTGTAAAGAGGGGAGCGGAACCCAATAAAGCTTTTCGCTCAGGCGAATTCGGCAGCCGCTCTCCGTCCGAAAATAACACAATTAAAAACCTGCAAGTTCCCGTTCGGTTAATATAAACTCATATTAAATATTCGATAAGAATGCAACCATCGTAATCCAAAATAATTAAAACCGCTTTAGTGGAGTGCCGCGACTTTAATATATCCCTTACTATCTTCTTCACTTTTAAATTAATGATTTTTCTAGCCAACATTAATGCAGCACGACATTTTTTCATAATATTTATAACTGAAGGTGACGTCACTGCTGAAGTAAGGCTTTATAAAAAAATATCTTAATATTTATTTGGGAAAAAAATTGAAAAAAAAATGGTATGTGGGTAGATATTGAAAAACAAATGTATGGAAAACACAGTTTTCCGATAATGGTATTACATTGAGATGTGCTAAAATCTCAATATTATACAAGCTTAATGTCTGTTTAGGTGAGAGGCCATTGTGCCGCCGCTGAGCTTAAGAGCGCATCCGCGCTGAAGAGCGCATCCGCGCTGAAGAGCGCATCTGCCCTCGCCCCTCTCTGCACAATCTTGCACTCTCTCTCTCTTGAGTCCAACTTCAGCGGTCGGCCGTCGGCGATCGTTTTTTCTTATGATAAGCTAAGTTAAGTCAGTTTTTCTGTATGTAGTGAATAAAGCTGACGGCTTACTCCACGACGCCCCCGACTTCATCTTCTCTGCAACCAAAAGGTATCTTTTTGTGGCAACACCGCCCCACTACAACAATGTCAGCTCTTTAACTCTTACAGTACGTAAGATCTCAACGATTTAAGTTATTAGTGATTTGTGGCTGTTAAAGTGGGCGTAGCAGAGTACTGAAATAAATTTTCGCTAAGTAGTCATTTTAAATATGTGCATGGTTAATCTTGACTACGCGTCTCTTAAAGTTCTTGAGATCCTAGCGTTCATACGGACAGACGGACAACGGACGGACATTGTTAACTGACTTGACTATAAGTTATGATCTAGAAATTATTTATTCTTTTGCAATAGATAGTTAAGCAGGACATAATATTTAGTACTTCTTAATGTTAAATATCTATTAAGCTGTAAGCCCGGATGTTAAATCTCCTTCTTTGTAGTCGTACGTAAAGTAAGATGATCCTAAAGTCTAAGAATAAATTGTTATATTATTTTAAATTCCTAGGAATTTAAAGTGATGGCCCCCTGGATCTTTTCTACCAGTGGAGAGGGCAACTCAGCAGCTACGGTGGTTAAGCCCGTGGGCAGACTATGGCATGAACAATTGACAGCGAGAAAAACTAGCAGGGCTGAGTTCGTGAAGTTTTTCGGTAGGGTGGAGGACTGGCCCTTGTTCATCGCAACGTATGAACAGATGACGAAGCTATTCGAATTCACGGATGCCGAGAAACTGATGCGCCTTAGGCATACGATAGAAGGACCAGCCAAGGGAGTAGTTCAAAGTCTAATGCTGCATGCGGAATGTGTTTCGCAGATTATCGCCACGCTGAGAATGCGATTTGGGCGACTCGAAATTTTCATGTACTTTTTAGTGACAAGAACTAAACAGTTTCCCCAAGTGAAGAAGAATAAACTTGAAACGTAGGTCAACTTCTCGGTGGAGATTCAAAATGTTTGCGCTCCAAGTTTGACCAGTACTTGAATACCCTCGCGATCAAGCAGGAGCTAAAGGGCAAGCAGACGTTCGGCAGAGCTTAGAACGTGGCTATCGCAGATGGCATAGGAGCCACATGATAGTTCCAAGCTGGAGATGTTTCCAGAGCCACAAGGAACAAAGGTGAGGCGTTACCAATCCTTGCATCATTAGTTTTTAATGATAACCCAATTTTTTTTACGGTATTTATTTATTGAATCTTCTCTATTCGACACTGACGACAACTATTCAAATCTTAGCCTAATAGCTGTTGTTGCTTGGTGGAGAGATCTCTTCGTCTGAGTCGTGAGTGTTCCATGGTAGAGACCGCGCAAGCCTATTTGGATGAGCCTGTAGCTTGATCATAACTTTTGCTTTTAAATTTTCGATTTCGTCCTTAGCGGATCCCACATTTAAATATCTGTGAATGTTTCCATTACGTTTACGCTGTATTACTTCTAGGTTACTAACGCATGCGTTTTCCCATATCTCGGAGCCATATTTTCAAATTAGCTTGAGAACTGCATTGTATAGAAGTAGCTCGTACTCCATATTTAGCGGAGATCGGGCATTTATTAACAAATGAAAGTGTTGATCAAATTAGAGTTTTTAGTTGCTTTAGAATAAATAAATCGAGGGAGTTCAATTTTCAAAATTTTATTACGAGCTCAAATCAAACCAATTAACTCCGCAACAAAACGAAGCCGAAAGCAAGAAGTACAGCTTAGCTACAGAAGATTCTAGCTAGAGCAGTTCTACAAAGCTCCAAAGAGCGCATGCGCTGAAAAGTAACAGAAAAGTGCATGCGGCACTGAGATAAAAAAAAAAAATTAGAAACTGCTGACCCGTCAACAGAATCCTTGAGGTTCAGCAGTTTTTGCAGAATGATGGAACTTAAGGTGGTCGAAAGACCGCCTTCGTTGATCAAAACGCTGCAGTAGCCAATGGCAATCTCATCGTTGTCCTTATTGTTCCTTTATGTTTTACAAACTTGGCCTCGGGAGAGAACTGCTTATTCTCCACATTGCCTTTGGCACTAGCTGACACATAGAAGTCCTTGTCGTAGGCAGCGATTTCCAAATCTAGTGACACCTCGATGTCCTGGTACTCCTGCAGTTGATGGGTCATCTCTTTGCGCGGTCGAATAAGCTCCTTTTCCAGCTGAGCACCCTCTTGGCCGTGACGCTCACGAGTGCTTTCTAGTTCCTGCTGCAATTCACGTACGAGTTCAAAATAGTAAGTCTTGGAATTTAGACCAACAATGGCCCAACGATGGGCTTGTGCATAGAGTTGGATTTGCGTGCAGCAGCCTCTTGCAGACGACAGATGTCCTGTGAGTGGATCTGATCTTTGAACGATAGCTCCTTACGAAGACTATAAATAGTATTTTTCAAGTCAAAACGCGAGAGTGTCTCCTGTTCTAAAAACTTGCGCATGTCTTCGCACTGCTGGCGCAGACAATTCAACTCCTTGGTTCATCAGTAATCTTCTTCCGATTGGCATTGGCCAGCTCAGCCAGACGATCGTTCAGGTAGCGCTCAACAGGGAAGGAAGTCTCCTGATCGGCCAGGAACGAGAATGTTGGCGGTTGGCAAAAACACTGCTTCAGCATGGCGATCCTGCGTCACAAACGCGTTAGATGACGGAGCCTGAGTCGTCGTAACGCCAGCCTCATTGGCAGGATCCAACTCGGAAACGGGAACAGAAGCAGTGCTGGACAATCGATCGCAAGGATGTAATAGGGCATGATGTCGGCGATTACACGTTGAGCAGAAGGAGAATGAGCATCCACGGGCTAAGTGTCCAGACTTGAGGCAAACAAAGCAGGGGGCAAGCCGCCGGACTTCATCGTACCGGTCCTATATTGACAAGACGAGGAACCTTGGGCATGAACACGAACGATTATTCAACAGCCTTCGTCGGCTCACTTGATACCTTGGCAGATGCGGAGCTAAGGCCAAGTCCACAGTCTCAAGTGTACGGCATCTTTGTTCCAAAAACAGAGCCATAGATCCCCAAGTTGGCAGGTTGACAGCACTGTTCCTGCGGGAGAGTCTCCCCACTTCGCTTTTGTGGCAGGGTCCAGTTTTCGATAGATAATCTGGTTGAGGAGGCATCCTTGATTTTCGTACGCCGTCCCGGAACTCATAAGTGCCCGCAAGCGAGGACCATTGAATAGGTCGGATAACTCCCGATGAGTTGTAACGGATCCCGGTTCGACTACGATTAGCTGCAGAATCTTGTTGATGTGAGCCTGAATAATTAATCGTCGATTACTGAAACGGTTGCGCAAAAGATCAAGGAAAACATCATAATTCGCGTCAGTAATCTCCAACGCTCTCACAGTCTCCAAGGATGACTACCGCAGACATGAAATGAGCCACCTGAGCTTCTCCATCTCGGTCAAAAGAGGATGGCTGTCAATCGTCGTCTTAAACAGAGCGCAGAAATCCGGCCAATCGCTGAATGTTGGCATCGGCAACGAGGGTAATGAGGGAGCTGGCGTGTATTTAGTGGGTGAAATACCAGCACCACTGGTGCACGTACGTTGCTAGCTGAGAGAATTTCCAATACAAATCCCTACCGATTTCGCAATCATTTAGCTCCTCCAATTCTTCCAGAAGCGTGTCAAATCGGTAACGCAGACGCTTCTCCATTGGTTCCAGAGTCATAATGGTCGAGTCCTCGGTCCGCATCTCAGCCTTGATCTTCTGATGCAGGGCCTCCAATTCTTTACAGGTCACTTCTGCTTGGCTAAGCAGTAGACTCTCCCTGCTTGCAGTAGCAGATTGCGATTTCAAATCAAACCAAATTAACTCCTCAACAAAACCACTCCGAATGCGGAGAAGTACAGCTTAAAAACAAGAGCTTCGAGCTACAGCAGTTCTACAAAAGCTGCCAGAAGCTCATGCGCTACAAAGCAACAGTAAAGCGCATGCGAAACTGGATAATCAAAACAAACTAGAAGCTGCTGATAAACCTGCCGCTTCTCAACCGGTTTTTTCTTTGGCTGCTTGGCTTCCCCCCGATGAAGGCTTGCCTTTAACTAAGTCCTTGAAGGGCAGCAGACACAGCCTAGACACCGCACGCCTTGTCGTTCCAACAGCTGTCTTAAGTACGGCAACAAGGTACATTTTTACAGATCACAACGCTGCAGCATCCAATGGCCATCTCATCGTTGTCCTTATTGTTCCCTTATGCTTCACGAACTTGCCCTGGGGATCGATCTCCTTGTTGTCCATGTTGCCTTTGGCACTTGCTGACCCATAGTAGTCCTTGTCGTAAGCAGCGGTTTCCAAATCCAGTGACACCTCGATGTCCTGGTACTCCTGCAGTTGATGGGTCATCCCTTCGCGCGGTCGAATAAGCTCCTTTTCCAGCTGAGCACCCTCTTCGGCGTGACGCTCGCGAGTGTTATCTAGTTCCTGCTCCAATTCGCGTACGAGCTCAAAATCGTGAGTCTTGGAATTTAGACCATCAATTCGAACACGAGTTAAGCGCAACTCTCCGATGGGCTTGTCCTCGAACTGCTGGCTTGGACGATCCAACTCCATGGTCTTATCGATCAGTTCATCAGTAATCTTCTTCCGTTCGGCAATGGCCAGGTTGTCTTTGCTCAGTTCATTAAAACGCGACTCGTACATGCGGGCATTTGCCTCAGCAGTGCTGCACTCCTTGGTTTTCTTGTCCAGACGGTTCTTCAGCTCCTTGTTCTCTTCCCACAGACGCTTGCTATCGATCTCGCCATGGGCACGATCCCTGGCCGTATCTTCCAGAAGACGACGCGTCTCCAACAGCTCAGCCTCGAACATGTTCTTCATATTGGTCGTCTCGTGGGTGATCATGTCGCTGGTGGTCTGCACCTAAATGCTAAGGCGGGAATTCTCTGTCTCCAAGTTATGCACACGGACAATATAGGTAGCCAGACGATCATTTAGGTTCTGCAGCTCAACCTCGTCAGCCACGCGAGAGTGGCCGGGGAAGCTCAGGAAATGAGATAAAGCTGAAGTTGGCTGGCCAACCGAAACCGTAACAGAACATGATGTCGGCGAGTACACGTTGGGCAACGGGAGGATGAGCATCCCCGGGCTAAGTGTCCAGACTTATAACAAATGAAGCAGAAGGCAAGACGTCGGACTTCATCGTATAGTGCATGCGCCATGATACCGCACAGGGCACACGGGATAGGCTGTCTTCCGTTTGGGTTCTTTGGTTGGTAACTCAATTTGTGTTTTTTATAAATATGAACTGCCTTCTTTTGGTGTCGTAATAAGACTGATTTTTATTCTTGCTCTGAGAACATATGAAAGCTAACTTTAGAGTGGTGGTACATATGCTTTGTTTGCGAAATAGCGTAGGTCAGCGTTATTGGTCGGATGACGGTTCGATGTCCGGGTTGAACGGGACCGCTGTTAGTGGGACATTGTCCGAGGCGGTTTGAGTGGAGGTGATGTCATCTGCATGACATCAGCGGTAACTCCGGGCTCACGTCGGCTCACTTGATCCGCTGGCAGATTCGGAGCTAAGGCCAAATGCATAGTCTCAAGTGTACGGCATCTTTGTTCCAAAAACCGAGCCATAGATACCCAAGTTGGCAGGATGTCAGCACTGTTTCCTGCGAGAGAGTCTTCCCACTTCGCCTTTGTGGCGGGGTCCAGTTTTTGATAGACGATCTGGTTGAGGAGGAATCCGTGAGTTTAGTCCGCCGTCCCGGAACTCATGAGGGCCCGCTTATGACCATTGAATCGGTCGGATAACTCCTGATGAGTTGTAACGGATCCCGGTTCGACTACCCTTAGCTGCAAAGTCTCGCTGATCATCATAATTCGCGTCAGTAATCTCCAACGCTCTCACAGTCTCCAAGGCTGACTCCCGCAGTCATGAAATAAGCCACCTGAGCTTCTCCATCTTGGTCAAGTGAGGATGGCTGTAAATCGTCGTCGTAAACAGGGCGCAGAAATCTGGCTACTCGGCATCGGCAAGGTGGTTAATGAGGGAGCAGGCGTGTATGGCTGATATACCAGCACCACTGCTACTACTTGGCAACTTCCATCTGGATGTCGATGTGCACGTCCGTGGCCAGCTGACAGAATTTCCAATACAAATCACTACCGATTTCGCTATAATTCATCTCCTCCAATTCTTCCTGAAGCGTGGAAATTTGGTCACGCAGAAGCTTCGCCATTGTCTCGAGGGTCATAATGGTGGAGCCCTCAATCCGCATCGCAGCCTTGACCTCCATTCCATTTCTCTACAGGTCACTTCTGCTCGTCACCGCAGCATCCGCAGAAGACTCCATTATGAAATGTTTTTAAGTGCACGGTTATTACAACAAAAACAACATTTTTCCGTGGCACTTTTTAATTGATTACAATATTCAAAACGCGCTGTAATCAGGTCGGGATCACCAAAATGTTGAGCAACTAAGAGTTTTTAGTTGCTTTAGAATAAATAAATCGGGGCAGTTAAATTTCCAAATTTTTATTACGAGTTCAAATCAAACCAATTAACTCCGCAACAAAACCAATCCGAATTCGAGAAGTACAGCTTAATTACAAAAGCTTCTAGCTACAGCAGTTCTACAAAGTTCTCAAAAGTGCAAGCACTACAGAGTAACAATAAAGCGCTTGCAAAACTGAGATAATTAAAACATACTGCTGATGAAGCCTCCGCTGCTCATCCGTCTTTGCTTTGGCTGCTTGGCCCAACAGTAGTGGACCTGTACCTATGAGCAACCAGCGACCTTGCTCAACAGATTCCATTGCTTATCCAGACAGATAATGAAGCAGACGAGTAGCGAACTAATATGCAATTTCCTTTTAGCGCGGATTAAAGGTAATTTATATGAGAATCCTAAGAATCCGGATTTAGTTCCCTACTATGACCCACTTACGTATCCTTTATATTTTTTTTTTCTTTATGTAAAATCCCGATTGGTACATACTAGTATATTTACTGATAAATACCGTGATCATATTTCGTTA
>NW_024573534.1:0-25683 GCF_018153835.1 Drosophila eugracilis
GTGAAATTTGAGCTGCAGTGAAGTGAGATTTCTTTTGAATATAAAAGTTTAAAATATAACTAAACCAAACCATTAATTTTTTACTGAGAGGTAAGTTAATTTAGTATTAAAATAATATTACAGATATGCAAATATGTAATTGGTATGCATTGTATCAGTGAAATAGTGATAAGTGCCTTGAGGCATCTTTGGGGCAGTAAGCAAACTTTTGTTCCAAGTAGCTATTTCACAATTATTTGCAATCTGCAGTGGTTTAAAGAGGTTTTTCTTAATAAAAATTCTTAAATTAGAAAATATGGCAAATCGAAAGCGCTTTAAGTTATCCGACTTGACAGATGATCAGTTAATGGAATTATTTGAGTCAGTCCCGTCAGATGAGGAGGTCTCAAATATTTCTAGTGACGACGAGGACAATGATTTAAATGTGGTGGAAGCTCTAAACGCTGCATTAGAGGAAGCCGATTCTGTCTCTTTTATAGTTGGCAATAAGGAAAATGTTTTAAATAGTGCCCAGGATCCTAAGTCTACTGGAAAGGCTACAAAACGTCCTCGATCGCCATTGCCAACTATAGAAGATTCGGGATGCGAATATTTACCAAATTCTGGAGGATTTAATGCTGCTGGTAAACAAATATAACTGAGATTTTGTATATAAGTGATTAATAATTTATATATGGGTAGGTCTTGAATCGATTACAAAGGAACCCACTAAGATTCTCTGGAGGGAGCAATCGATGCAGTTGCATGTAAACTGTATAGCCTTTCGAGGAGATTCCTCGCTTACAGAAGAAATTAAGGGGCTGGAAACTCCATTTGAGATATTTTGCTACTTTTTTGATGGAGAAATTATGAAAATGATTGTCGAGGACACAATGCGCACAGCTTTAACTGACAACATTTCAAATAATTTCAAAATTACCATCGATGACATTCATCATTACATCGGCATTCTAATTTACATGTCGATTTACCGCTATCCGAATTTGAGGAGTTATTGGGGACAAAATGCGTTCGGACCCATTCAAAATTGCATGACCCGACACAGATTTGAGACAATTAAAAAGTATTTCTCTCTGTGTGATGAGAGCCAGCGCATTAAAAAGGGTCAACCAGGCTACGATCCATTGTTTCGTACGCGAAAACTAGTTGATTACTTGAATCAACGGTTCGACTCGGTGCCCAAACAAGCCCGCCTTTGTGTTGATGAACAAATGTGCAGCACAAAAATGAAGCACCCTTGCGCCAATACATGCCAAATAAGCCACACAAGTGGGGTATCAAACTATTTGTACTATGCGATTCGTTTGGCTACGCATACCGCTTTGAAGTATACAGCGGTGCAGGAGATAATGTGATCTTGCCTGGTCACCCAGATCTTGGTACTTCGGCTAACATTGTTGTCCGTCTGACACAAAGCGTTCAAAGTTTTAAAAATCATATTATTTACTTTGACAATTTTTATACCTCACTGCCTCTGATGGTGTATCTACGTGCGAAAGGTATTTACAGTCTTGGCACGATTCGAGCAAATCGTATCCCCAATTGTAAGTTACCGAACGAAGGGACCATCAACAAATTGCCAAGAGGTTCTATGATTGAGTACGTAGGTTGCTCATATGGAATTGAACTAACAAATGTTCTGTGGAAAGACAGCAAAGCCGTTCGTTTCTTGTCATCATATGTGGGTGTTAAACCATTTGCAAGGAAGGATCCGCGTCAAGGAACATCAAAAATTCCACGGTTCGACAGAAAATCTAAAAAATACGTTGAAATTGATTGCCCCCAAATTGTTAAGGAGTATAATGCTCACATGGGCGGCGTAGACCTTATGGATGGTTTAATGGGCCGTTACCATATTAGAGCCAAAACTCGGGATGCCGCAACTCGAATTGTTTATCATTTAATTGATATGGCAGTAACGAACTCTTATATATTATACAGACGTATACAAATGGCGAACGAGGCGAACAAGGAAAAAATGTTGGAGCTCCCAGATTTTAAAAAAGCGGTGGCCGAAGGTATGGTAACATACAAATGCAAAAATTTACCAGGTCGTCCATCTACATATAGATCGCCGTGCTCTCAGCTAGTGCGAGCTATAAACTCACCATCCTCTCGGATAGAGCAAACAGCACAGTCTCCACTGTCTCACCGATCACCACAGCTTGGCCTTAAACAAGGAAAAAAATCAAAGCACCCTATATCAAGCTTGCGTTTTGATCAGGTAAACCATTTTCCTCATTGGTTGGAGCGAGAGAGTGGAAAACGTCGTTGCAAATTATGCAAAACATCACAAACACAATGCATTTGCCCTAAATGCAACTTACATTTATGTTGCACATCTAATAAAAACTGTTTCTTAGAGTATCATACCAAAAAATAAAATTTGACATGGCAAAACAAAATTGATTCTTTTTACTCTCAAGTGCCTAAGGGTGCCTTGAGGCACCTATTCAGTTTTTCTCACCTTACAGGTAAAAAAAAAGGTTCTACGTTCTTTTTAATAGCATTTTTGAGTTAAGAAGGCACAAATCAATTTAGAAAAAATTATTTCATTTAATATCTTGCGTTATTGTGGAAAGTGGCATTAGAGGGTTAAAAAAAGGCTGCCAGCTTAATTTCTGGAGCGTTGCCACATACGCCCACAGATGTTAAAAG
This sequence comes from Drosophila eugracilis, assembly GCF_018153835.1. NCBI lineage: Eukaryota > Metazoa > Arthropoda > Insecta > Diptera > Drosophilidae > Drosophila > Drosophila eugracilis. Next base: position 2,659 of record NW_024573534.1, read on the forward strand.
AAGAGTTGTTAACTATAAAAATGTCCTGCCATTTTAATTTTAAAACTTATTATTTAATTATTTTTTATTTTGTCTTTCTCAAACAAGGTCCTCAGTTCTGATAACGGTTGAAGTCTTGTGCATGAGCTTAAAGTACAATTAAATTTTTAAGGAAATATATATATTTTATTCGATGTAACAGAGCTCTAAATTACTAAAATTTTGGAATGAACGAACACCAACGCAAAATACAGCTATGTATCATGTGGCAGAGGAATCAAAAAAACAAAGATTTATGCGATTGTGACTTGCAGCTCGCTGCAACAACCTCGGAGTCTAACAGCGCTGCGGTCAGTGTGTTCTGAAAATAACTATGCATTCTAAAAACTTTTACAGGTCTTGTAGGATATTTTTGGCACTTAAATATTCAGTCCGGGTGACCGGAAGTCACAATCGGCCACCTTGGAGAAAGCAGCGGTTAGGGCGTGTTCTATTCCAAAATACATATGTGTCTATGCATAAGTATACATTTGTGACGCTCCACGCTATTTTCGGATTACTATAATTAGTACCTGTAGATCAAAGCGGACCTGCGGAAGCAGAATAACCTTGTTTAGATTTAATATATACATTTGTTTATAAATAAATAATTAATATGTATAAGAGTGTGGTAAATTTAAAATCTATTTTATGATTTTTTATTATTAGAGATTAAAGAAATGTTAAGCCTATTTTAAAAAAAACTTGTATAATCATATTGGAATTCATCTCTATTAATCGAATATTACACAGTTATAAGAATTAATCTGAACTAAAATATCAAAAACGTTTATCATGAAATGGCCTTATTTTTAACAATTGTCTAATTCAAGCATTTTACGTGAAACGTAGAACAATATACATATGTATGTATGTAAACGACTTTCGAAAAACAAGAAAATAACTGGTTTCCATAGAGAATCAAAATATACAAACTCGAAAGTTGTAGGGGTTTTTCATTTATCTTCATTTACAGCTGTAACACCACATAAAATAACTACCATGTGATATAAAAAAAGCCTTATCAGAAATATGTATTTTCATTTTATAAAATGAACTCAAATTGGTCTTATATGGAATGACCGATACTAGAAAAATAAGTAAAACACTTATTATTTAATTCTAAAAATTATTATTAATAATAATTTCTGTTGATTAGTTCAACAGATTCGACTTCGTCTCTTCATTTTTTTTCTATTATTGCTTTAAAAAGCTTTTGTAGCTGTAGACTTTGCAAACTCGCTCGGAGATCGTGATCAAGTTGGCTGCTGCAATTTCTTGCGCTCTCTGAGCCATGTCATGATTCACTGAGCCATTCCTTTCCCTGACTCGTTCATAAGCTTGTTTAGCAGTGACTTTTCTATATTGAACATTTTATATAGACTTACGTATATAGAAACTGCTTCAGTTTGGTGCTATAACGCGTTGCGCGTACTTCATTAAACTGTAATCAATTCAGCTCGTGAACTTTTATTCATACTTACATACATACATGCATAAAAATATATTTCCTTATGTTGTTATCATCCTGCTTAAATTATAAATACAAATCTTTTTAAAATCTTTCGTGCCGCAAAAGAATACAGTGAAATTAAAGTTTGTGAAAATTTAATTGGAAAACATGGAGCGCAAAAGAGTTAGCAATATTTTTATATTGTTGCTATCTATAATAATATTTTCAGAATATTCTGCAGTACGTGTCTCAAACTCGCTGAACAATCGTCATATAAAGGGTAAGAAAACAAATTATAAAGATAGAATCATTTATATTTTCCTACAATATTTAATTGTTAACAATGAAATTCACTCTACCGGATGATAGCTTATATTTGGCAATGTTTTTTAAATGTAAAATTCAAAATTTTATGCTTCAACGAATGTAAAAATTAAAATTATATACATAGATACATATAAACATATATATGTATGTACATGACAACAAAAAATTACTAAGGCAAGCGACGTTCACTTTGGCAACACAACTAGTTGGAGAATGTTTCAATTAGACCATACACATATGTATGTATGTATGTATGTACATATTTCAAAACCCACAGTCATGAGAGCCGGCCATTTCTTGCCAAGCCTTGATCACCCTGTACATACATATATACATGTACATGTATATAAGATTTTAATACCTTTTAGGTTAAATCATTGTACTACATATTGTATGTATTTATGTACATATGTATGTGCATATTTTTTTTTTAAACGTTTTATTTGATAACAATAATAATAAAAATAATAAGATACTGGTATGGTATACCATTATGTTCATTTAACGAACTGGTAATTGTACAACAATTTTTGAATAACCTTTTATCCCCTAATATCGAGATGCACATATGTATGTATAATTATGTTAAATATGAGCATATATATATATATATATATATATATATATATATATATATATATATTTGTACATATGTATATATAATGTATGCATTAATTAATTATCCTTCAAAATTCAATACATGTTTACATGCATACATGCCCTAATCACAAAAATTAGGTATAGCTAGTACATAGTATGTCAAGAAACTATTTATAGAAAATTTAAAACCTTTAAAAAAAATATACAGTGTACAGTGGCTCCAAGCTTATTTCGGGCAAGAATAAATGTAGCTATATGTAGGTATTATATAGAATGTGGTTTTGTTTGCACAAGCTTGACACTGTCAAAAACTGGTGTAAGCATATTAAATAATTTTCTAGAATTTTTAAAATGTCTTGAAAGAAATTGACATTTGAGGTCACCTAGTTAACCTCTTTCTTTTTGGGAAAACTGTTGTCGATCTTTGGGAAAGGTTTTCCGTTCCCGACATTTTTTTCTTTTAAGTAGCTCGAAAAAAAAAGAAACTTCGAATATAATTAGTGGAGGTGGCCGTAAACTTAAGGATGACGAAATACTGGACCACCTTTTCATGAGAAAGTTGTACCAAAGGTACCTCTAATATTGACGCGAACCCCTATTTTGGACCTTAAGGAAGAGTGATATACCCTTGTTTTAAATAGTAAGAAGAAACGCTACAGTCGAGAGGCGTGACTGTAAGATACCCGTTACTGTTTTACACAATTTTAAAATATTAATTTTGCTAGTGGAAATTGCCAAAGCGCCACCTTAAAAGCATGTTGAATAACTGATGGTGACGTCATTGACCATGTAAGGCTTTATAGCTTACATTTCTTCATAAATAGCGAAATAATATTTCGATTTAAAAAATTTTTGGTAACTCGACAAAAAATTGTATACAATGTCACACGAAGACATTCATTTTAATATTATGGACGCCAAAGTTTTCCGCGGTCTGTGGGCGTTTTAGTAGGTGTGGCCGAATGAAAACTGGCGTCGAGCTGCATTGGCATCTCTAATACGTGTTTCTAAGTCTAACTTTCTAGATATCATAGTTCCTGAAAATTTGTAGGTCTCCGGGTTTTGTGGGCGTTAAAGTGGGCGCGGCTAAATGGGAAAAAACAATTCACAATGGGGGTATCATAAAGAAACTCATGCCTACATGCCACATTTCTATAACTTATAGTAACCAAGATATCAACTTTTCTACAAACAGAGAAACCCGTCTTCCGAGCTTAATTGGCGTGAGGGTGGGTGTGGCCGGATATCGCACCAATTGCGTAGGGACCTCAAGAATCTTCATGCCGAATCTCATCTTTTTATATCTTATAGCTCTTGAGATCTCAGCTTTCATACAGACAGACGAACATGGCTTAATCGACTTCGATATTGATCCTTCCGCCTGTTACATACTTCTTAACGAATCCAATGTACCCTATTACTCTATGAGTAACGGGTATAAAAAGTTATCCTGTAGGTGCCAAAAAAGTCTTTGCCTTAAGTCCCATCGGATCACCGTCTATTTTGTGATTTTTTTAGTTCAAGTATATAACAGCACTGGGAAATCAATATATTATTTTGATTTTTCAATTTAAAAAGATTTATTTAATTGTTGTAAGAGAGCTTTAAAGCCATATGCTGTTTTAAAATTTTTTTCCATTTTCTAAATGATTAAAATTAGTTTACAACCATTTGGTACGCCCACAAAGCTCGAATGACGGTTTTCGCTTTTTGTAGAAAGGCTGATATCGTGGTAACTAAAAGGGATCGAAATTTGGGATTTGGCTGTATTTTTTTATGATGCCACCAATGAGAATTATTTTTTTTTATAGCCACGCCCACTATAACGCCAAAAATATAAAAATATTTGGAACTATAAGAGCTAGAAAGCCAGGCTTAGGAACACGTATTTAAGCTTAAGTCAGTTTTCTTGTATAACACTTTTTTGTTAATATCTATCGATCTTCCAAAGATTTACAAATCGGAACATTATTTCACTTTATATAATATAAAGAAACCTACGGTAAAAGGCCTCACATAGACAGTGACACAATCAGTTAGTAAACATGCTTTTTTGACAAAAGGTAGAGCTTTGTCTATTCCATCCAGCAAAATGAATATTTGACAATTGTATAATACAGTAACAGTTTCCTCTTGTTGTTTTTTTAACAGCACTGCAAAATCAATATAATATTTCGATTCTTCAATTTACAAAAGGTTTTTTTCTTTATTGCGAGAGGTCCTGGGAGACAAATGCTGTTTTTATATGGTTTCCATTTTTATAATGCTTAAATTTGGATTACAACTTGAAATAAAAAAAAAAAAAAAATCATCCTAAAGTAAGTTATGGACCAAAATGTTAAACCTAGTCGATTTATATGCTCAAAATAGTATTAGTTGCACCACAAAATATTGTTTTTTTTTGTAGTATTTTATGGTCTATTGAGTTGCATTTTTTTATTTTGGAAAGTCAAAGTGTGGCTGGTGTACATACATGAGCTCTATCCTAAGCTCAAATATTTCGAGAAGATACGATTTCGTGAAAAAATTTAATCAAAAATGTTTTACTTGAGGAATGGTCAAATATTTCCAAAAACGTGCCGACATTTAGTAGAATAATAAAATACTAACAGAGCGAAAAAACTATAAATGTTTAGTGTCAAATATGAATAATTTGTGTTATAATTTAAGGAAGTCCTTTGGTTCGCTTAGACCTTCTGTTTTGAGAAATTGTTTGTAGAATTTCTTAATTTTTCATATTTCCTATAAAAACGAAAAAATGAATATCTATTTATGAATAATTTGTGTTATAATTTGAATGTTAATGTAACCATTTAGGTTCGCTATAGACCCGCTTGACTGATTTTGAAGAAATTGTTTGTACGGGTTCAAGGGGGCACCAAACGTGTTTAGAAATCATAAACGAGGAAAATTCGTAAAGTTGGCAACTGTAGCTCCTAACAGCATGAGGGAGCATGTGGCAACTCTCTAAACTCACTAAATAAATTTATCGAATTAAGCTTTTTTTAAACAGTTAAATTTAAAATTTTGTTTATTTGTTTCACGGTTTTTTTATGTTATTCACGTAAGAATTTATGTAAATTGTGAAATTGATGTCATTTTTAAAATCCTAAAATTTTTGTGACTTTCTTAAGGGGCTATATTCATGTTAAAGTTACAGTTTGATTTGTATCTGTGTAGTTTTTTATTAGTACATGTCATTATTTTGCCACAGGTTGCAGGTTTTTACAATGCCTAAAAAGGGTTTTTTTAAGGATTATTTTGGTTTATGATTTTTTTGATTTATTATGTTGTATGGCATGCGAGGTTTCATTTCAAATGTCAAACAGAATGCAAATTAGTATTAAACGCACTTTAAAGGTGACAGGTGCAAGTGCAAGTGACCAGTTGAAATTCACATTTAATTTAAAGTTTTCCCTAAAATTCATTTTTTGTTGTTCTTTTTATTGTGCGGTAAAAAATAAACAACTATTTAATTTAATATTTTGAGTATTTTGTTGTATTATGAAATTTAAGTTTGTTTTTTTTTTCAAACAGTTTTTATTCACTTCAACTTATTATATAGATTTCTTTTGAAATTTAATTTAAGTTTTTAGTTTTCTTTAATTTGTTTTATATTTTTTAAACTTACGATCGCATTTTCTTTGAAGAAAAGGAGCGATATGCAATTGCGCGATATACATTCCAAGCGCAAGTGAAAAGGGAATTTCGGGCTGAGATCCGTTCGTCTAAATCACCTGAACGACGGGAAATACGGTTAGAAAGTTATTGAGTACGCGATACTCACGCCCTTTCGTCTGCGACACATGAACAACGGGAAAGTCGTCGACAAAATGTTCGATCAAGAGTGGTTCGATCTGCATTTTATTATGACAGTAACATTGACTACAGTCTTCATACAAGTGTCGCCATTGGATAAAGTGTATAAAATTTGCACGTATTGCAGCACACTCAAATTAAAGAACGAAACCCCAGGATGTGTTGCTCCAGTGAAAAAGTCAAACTAAATTTGGAGAATCCATGCTTCTCACGGGCATCTCTATGTGGTCTGGTCACGAGTCGAAAAATCTTCTAATTTATTCGTTTACGCACCTGACGGAAAAACAAGAAACATTGTATATCCCAAAGCACTTTAATAAATGTTAAATAGAAACCTAAACGAAAATTAATTTATATATGTACATATTATATTTTGCCTTCGCATGGTACATAAACCATAGAAGACTACAATCAATGCTCACTTTACATTTTTTACTTTTACATGTACATGTATTTAGTCATGTAGTACCTCGCAACGAATCCTTTATTAACTAACTGTATGGACATAATTTTATAACAATGTTTAGATAGTTTATCTTTAATACGTAGGGTATGTACATGTGTATGTATGTTCACTAATTTTCGAACACTATAATGATTAATTTTTATGTATACATAAATAAATACATAATACATATGTAAATAAGTACATACATATACATATGTATGTACGTATATGGTTCGGATATTTATTTAAACATTTATATTGTATAATAAACTACAAACACACATTCTTATTTAGTAATGAATTTGTATCATAGAGGTGCATTGAATCAGTAATTCGAGCTGGACCGATGCAGACCGGTTTTGATAATTCTTTAAAATAAATCTGAAAGTTGAGATGTTTAAAATAACCCAAGCATTTCCTGAACTCCATTTTATACAGGATAGACATAGAGTAAACTGGTATATTGTTTTGTATATAACTATATACAGTTAGTCAAAATTATTCGTCGCAGGGTACTACATGACTAAAAGCATGTTTTTTCTTAATGAAAGAGTAGAAATTGGTCTACTTACCGACCATTACTCAAGTAATACATAAAGTATGTCATGAAACTGTCTACACAAAGGAATATTACTACATTTTTTATTTTGCGTTCAAAAACCAACATTTCATATTAAATGTAAAACTTTAAAAATATGCAGCTATGATAGAGAATCTGTTTTTTTTTTAATAATAATAAGAACAAAACATTTCAATAGGAGCGAATACAAAACAAGAAGAAACGCTATAGTCGAGTGCCGCGACTATAAGATTACTGTTGTATAACATTTTAAAATATTTATTTCTGGACCACCTTTTGTCAGAAAATAGCATGTTGAGTAAGTGATGGTGACGTCACAGCTTATGTGAGACCTTATTTTTTTCACGCGACTTCCGTTGCTTGACGTGTAATCCACTTCCCGCCCAACCTACCGACGGGCGCAGCCATCTGACGTACGTCTCGGAACTGAGTGGATTAATAAAGATACGAGAAAAAGTTAGTTTTTTGCTAAATAGATTAGTACCAAAAGTTTTAAATTGTTAGGAGAAAAATTAAAGGTAATGTTTTAAAGATTATTGTAGTTCGAACATAGTACCCGAAAGGGTTCATGTAGGGCAAAGTTCGAATTACAATGCTTTAAAAATAGAGGAATATAATTACTAGTAATCTTAAGGGGTACGTGGCGACCTAAAATGTCCTGGCTATTAATTTCATCCTTAAGAAGTCTATAGATAAAGACGACACCAAGCATCTTGTTTGTATCCCAGTTGAGGCCGCGGAAAGCAAATATTGATTCGTTCTTTTGGATGGACTCAATAGGACACTAGTGAACCTCAAACTGTGTTAGATACATGATCCGTATTCCAGAATCGAACGAAAGAATTAAAAGTTTTGGTAACATAGAGGTCATTGAACTCCTTTGACCACCTTTTAATGAAACCAAGCACTCCTCTAGCTTTGTTAACCATAAAGGAATTATGGTCGGAAAACTTAAGTTTTTCATCGAGTAAGATGCCAAGATCTTAGACTGCCTTAATTATAAATAAGAAGTGGTAAGATGAGGTTTTAGGCGACAAAAAGTCGCCCGGCATTAAGAGTCGTTAAGATTTAATAAGTTTGCAGTGCACCAGCTCTAAAAATTGTTTGCAATTTCACCTGGAATGAGGCATCGGTATATTTCAGACAGTCTTTGACGTCATCTGCATACATAAGTTCTAGGGAGTCGTTAAAAACCAAAGAAAGGTAATTGATAAGCAGTAGTAGCAGTAGCAGTAGTAGCGTAGAATAAGACAGACATTAAATTTTTAAAAATAACTCGTTGCATTCTACTAGTGAAGTCAGTTGGGAATTCGATAAGATCAAGTTTTCCCAAAAGAAGGTTGTGACTTACGAAGTTACTGAAGTCAGTGTAAATGACATCTGTCTAAAGTTTGTTTTGGAAGCCAGTGACCTCTAAAGATGTTAGTCTCAGACGATTGGTTGTGGTAGACCTTTGTTTCATAAAACCATGCTGGCAAGAAGTTATGAAAGATCAACACTAGTGCTGAAAATGAGGCACTTTATTTCGAAAAGTTTCGGTATTACTGATAGTTTAGATATACCTCTGCATTTGATTGTTCTCCCTTCTTGTAAAGGGGAATAATAAGTGACTCTTTCCAGATATTGGTAACGTGGACGTTTCCAAGGAAAGTATAAGTAATTTTAAAAAAAGTTTGACCAGGATAGACGCCCAATACCTAAGCATACAGACCGCTACCCCATCTGGATCTGCCGAAAAGATTGGCTTCACAATCTGAAAATCCTTTATGATTCCACATTCCGACAAGATTGGTCGGGAGATGAGATTGGATCGCGGGATATCATAAGCGTAAGTTTGTGTGGTTGTTATCAAGGATGATTTGAAAAAGGTGATTTAAAAAAAGGAAGAAAAAAAGATTTTCAGAACGATAAGGAAAGGAAAGGTTTTAGATTTACGCTTAGTTTTAACAAAACTATAGAACTGTTTCGGATCCAGAGCAAAAATTGCACGGAGTGTTAGCACGGTAAAGTTGAACCGAACCACGATATAATGCGCATAACTGTCATTGCTACCAGTTCTTAAGTATTTTTTATAAAGTTTTAACTTAATATTTTATAGGTTAGTTTGGTGCCTTATATACCATAAGGGCTTATCCGCCATAGTTACTGATTTAGTGATCCGATTTGAAAAATCGTTGGTAAATCGATAGAATTTGTTATATCAGGTCAAACGAAGTCATGTATTATAATATTATGGATGCCACAGTTTTTCGCGGCTTGTGGGCGTTATAGTGGGCGTGACAGGATGCTAAAATAAACTTGCTCTGCTTTACGAAAACATCAGCGTAATTGTTCTTAGGCTTAGTACATAGTCTCGTATCGATAACAAGATCTAATGTGGGATGATAAGGATCATCAGGGTGTGTGAGAGGTGGAGCTCTGGATATGGATACGGCGCAACCAACCTAAAGAATTCCCTATATGATTAATTTGAGTCAGTGGCATGTCGAACATGCCAGCGGAAAAGTCATGATGTGACGTATGGATAAAAGCTTTAGTGCTATGATTTATGGACCAGGCCTACTGGGGTAAGTTGAAGTCACTCAACACCACCAGGTGATCCAAATCCGATAACATTGACAAGACAGGCTGAATGGCTGTTAGATGCAGCTCATACATCAAGGAATCAGACTTGGACGGAATGTATGAATATGTAATATACAAATTTAACCTAGAGAATGTTATTTTTACTGAAATGAAGTCTAAATCTACAGTTTGAAGATTAACCATATCGGAACAAGTGTCTCTGCGGACACAGAGATTAGGACTCCACCACCAGTTCCGAGAGATCGATCGAGCCTATATGTGGTACATCACATACATACTAGGGAAAGCTTCAAAATTAAGAATTTCTGAAGTCAGCCGAGAAGCTTACCGATAACAAATAAGAAAGCTTATTGCGTAAGCCTCTTGTGTTCTGGTAAGAAAGAGTAATGGATGAGAGGTTAGTTTTTGGGTTGACAGAGGCGTTTACTTGTAGAAGCTTTACTTCCAATGGGCTGCTTTTTTCTTCTTTTTATTCTGACCCTGATGTTCTTTAAGGAATATATAATTTCGAACAGATATCATCAAAAGCCATCGGAGGAAAGCGGATCTTGAAAGATGACACGTTCCTGGCGTAGGAATATTTGTATTTATTAATGTTGTCCACCTTAATATCGGCGTTGAATCTTGCTTGAAAGAAAGCAAAGATGTACCATTACGTATCAGGTGCAAGCCGCGAAATAAAAATTTGTTTCTCTGGTGGAATCCCAATAAGTGGCTTTGGCGGGGCGGGTGATATACCTGGGCTACAACTGGGTGCCGGCCATCCGGACCCTGAGTTCATCTGCTCAGTCAAAGGTTTGAACTTGTAGAACATTTATCACGAGAGGGGCCAATGCGACTACCACGGCCTTTTTATCGGGATCCGAAATGTGAACTATCACCAGCGTCGTCGCGATTGGAGTGAAGCATCTATCGGAGGGAGAAGGGAATTATTGGCATCACAGGCGGTGACCGCGAGCGTCAAATGGTTCATTTTTTTACGCTTAGGAGATTCATTAAAGAATTTTAGATTATTAGAGGAAGGGGAGATAAACAGTAAGAGCGAGAGAGTAAGAGAGAGAATGTTAGCAAGAGCTGAGACGGTATAAGAGAGTAGCATTTGCAGAAAAAAAGTATAAGCGACGGAGAGAGCGTATTTTCTGGAGCTGGGAGATGTAGAAAAGAGATCCGCAACTGTTGTGTAAGAGAGATAAGCGGGAAGACACCTCAAACGATGACATATATTTTTATATTATTGACGCCACAGTTTTCCGCATTTTGTTGGCGTTAGAGAATGATGGTGAAAAAATAATGCTCATTGGGGGCATCATTAGAAACTATTTGCTTAATCCCAACTTTCAATCACTAATAGTTGCCGAGATATCAGCGTTCTCAGAGAATGCGGCTTCATTTTTTCGATGTTGGTGGGCGTAAGAGTAGACGTGGATAATGGTACCACCGCGAGATGCCTGCGCATCTGCCAACGTTGTAACTCTTATAGTTCCTGAGATATCAACCATTTTGGTTTTTTGTCTTTTGTGGGCTTTATATTGGGCGTGGAATAATGAAAATACAACTTCGAGCTGTGGTGGCATCCCAAGAATGTGTATGCTTGATCAGCGTTTGAAAAGCTATTGCTATTGTTATTGTAGAGTCGTAGCAGAAAAACGTAAACTGATCTGCTCTGCTCCGAGCAACGAAAAGTTGAGAGCTATAGTTATAGCAATAGGAGAAAATTAGGAACGAGATGAGAGCAGAGGAAAATAATTTTTTCTTTTGCTATGGCTTTTGGGTATGTTCGTCTTTAAATAAAGTCACACCGTCGATCGCATTATCTAAGAAACACAAGAATCAGAATAGCCCAAACAAAAATAACCGAGAGGCGTGGCAAAAGAAAAATATATTTTGCTTTGCTCTCATCATTTAAAACTACATGCTTAGTACCAACTATCACTTATTGTTACCGAGATATCAGCAGGTCGCGGGAGGATGCTGAAATAAACTGAAATAAATTTGCACAAGTTTGCACTGACTTTTACTTTCTTGAGAAAAGCGGAACTTCACCGTTAGAAATGCTTCTACATACGGTGATATTTTCGCAACTCTTTCATTTATTTGTAAAAAATTTGAAATCGCATCTTAAAGTTAATTTTTAAGATGTTTATAATGTCTTAAATGAAAGTGACCTTTGAGGTCACCTAGTTAACCTCTTTTACAATCTTTTTGGATAAAATTTTTGCAAGTCTTGTGAAAGGTTTTCCGTGCCCAAGAAATTTATTTATGTTTTAAGTCTCGCGGAAAATAAGGGAATCTTAAACTTAAGGTTGGCGAACGAATGGACCACCTTTTCATGAGAAAGCTGTACCAAAGGTTCCTGGAAAACTGGCGCGAACCCCTATGTCGGACCTTAAGGAAGAGTGCTGTTTCCTTGTTTTAAATAAAACAAGAGGAAACGCTATAGTCGAGTGCCGCGACTATAAGATACCCGTTACTGTTTTACACAATTTTAAAATATTAATTTTGTTAGTGGAAATTCACAAGGCGCCACCTATTGTCAGAGGAAGTATGTTGAGTATGCTTATAGTGACGACTCCATGTGGAGCCTTATAACTTTAATTTTCCGATTTGAAAAATCTTTTGTAAATCGATAGATATTAACAGAAATAAGTTACACAAGGTCAAACGAAGGCATTCATAATAATATTATAGACTCCACAGTTTTCCGCGGTTTGTGGGCATTAGAGTGGTCGTGGCCGGATGCAACTTCGTGGCAAGTTGCAGAGGCATCTCCTAAATACGTGTTCCTAAGCAAAATGGTGTAGCTTTTATAGTTTTCGAGATTTTTGCATTTTTGGTTTTGTGGGTTGCGGGTTTTGTGGGCGTTAGAGTGGGCGTGGCGTGATCGGAAAAAAACAATTCGCATTGGGAGCGTCATAGAAACATACATGCTTGATCCGAACTTTCTATCTCTTATAGTTACCGAGATATCAGCTTTTCTAGAAAATCCGAAAACCGTCTTTTGAGCCTTGTGGGCGTATGGGTGGGTGTGGCCGGATAGTAGTAGCACTATAAAATGCGCTGTCATCTAAAGATTATACTTTCTGAATTTCATCTTTCTATCTAAAATAGTTACTGAGATTTCAGCAATTTTAGTTTTTTGCGATTTGTGGGCGTTAGAGTGGGCGTGGCAGGATGCTGTAATAAACTTGCGCTGTCCCGGGACCTCAAGAATCTTCATGCTTAATCTCAGCTTTGTATCTGCTATAGTTCCTGAGATCTCAGCGTTCATACGGACGGACGGACGGACGGACGGACGGACGGACGGACGGACGGACGGACGGACGGACGGACGGACGGACGGACGGACGGACGGACGGACGGACAGACGGACGGACGGACGGACAGACGGACATGGCTCAATCGACTTCGCTATTGATCCTGATCAAGAATATATATACTTTATAGGGTCGCAAAAGCTTCCTTCTATCTGTTACATACTTTTCAACGAATCTAGTATACCCTTTTACTCTTCGAGTAACGGGTATAAAAAGGGCCCTAGAGTATCCTATGGTAGAAGTATTCAAAAAAGTGCTGTTTTCGCCTAAAGGATTTTTCTGGGAATATGTTCAGGAATCCAAAAACTCTTCGTATGATATCCTATTCTATGACGAATCCAAAATAATGATTTTTTTAACAATGGTCCATTCAGAGTTTGCTTCAAAGATATAACAGCACTGGAAAATCAACATAATATTTCGATTTTTAAACACAACAACAACATGTACAACACAAAACCATCGAAAATTTGTGGGACCATCTTAAGCTCAAATTCCGGAAAGATATGATTTCGTGAAAAAATAGTCTCTAATATGTATTTCTTATAATAGGAAAAAAATCACTACTGGTTAGCTTTATCTGATTAGCGTTTATCTCTTTTATTCTCACCACCGCTTTTTTCGACAGTCAGAGAACCAAGCGTTTTTTCAATTCTTGTTCATCCTCTCTTGCTTGACCGTGAGCACCATGGAGATATGTCCAAAACGATCTCTTAAAGCTAACTTACATTATAGAAAGAGTTAACAGTAGATATGAATAAGATTTACAGTTAAGTTGTTTCTTAATTTATCTTACAGTGGGTATTGTACAATATGCTTAAAGTTGTACAGTGGTCCCTAATAGTACTTGTCCTACCACAACTCGGCCATCGTAACAGGATGATCTCCTGATCACAGACAAATTACAAAATCATCAAAAGGGCTATAAATTTTTTATAATTAAAACAAAAATGTTAATACTTACAAATTTAGTGTTTTTTCTACAGTATATTACTTCTTTTTGTTGCCTATCCAAAGCTTTATAGTTTTCAATCGAAATACTTAACCATTACATAACCTCCTTTGCTAAAATTCGTTGGATTTCTGGCTGTCTTATCGTATTGTAGTTTATTATATGCTTGTGCTTTGTCTTGTTTTTTTTTGCTTGGATTATAAACTTATCTCTCATATCTCAGGAACTATAAGAGATAAAATCATGATATTAAGCCTAACGATTCTTGAGGTCCATACTCAGCGCAAGTTTATTTCTGCATCCTGCCACGCCCACTCTTACGCCCTCAAATCACGAAAAACTAAAATTCAGTATTTATAATCTTGGGATGAGAGCGCATCTTATGGTGGAACCATACCTTCGTTTGACCTTAAGTAACTTATTTCTGTCAATCTCTATCGATTTACCAAAAAACTTTCAAATCGGAACATTATTTCGCTATTTATGAAGAAATTTAAGTTATAAGGCATCACATGGGCAGTGACGTCAATATCATTTATTCAACATGCTTTCTCCGAAAATTGGTGGCGGTTTGGGAGTTTTCACTAGCAAAATAAATATTTTACAATTGTGTAAAACAGTAACAGGTATCTTATTATCGCGGCAATCGACTATAGCGTTTCCTTTTGTTTTTTTTATTCTCTCTTCAAGACTGACGACAAGTATTTAAATCTGAGCCTAATACATACATTAAAAATTACGTTTTTTTTTGGAGAACGGCCCTAGCTGTTGTTGCTGCGTGGGGAGATCTCTTCTCCGGAGTCGTGATTGGCTAGTGTTCCATGTTAGAGACCGCGCAAGCTTATTTGTTTTTACATTTTCGATTTCGTCTTTGACAGATCCCACATTTAAATCTCTGTGAATGTTTTCATTCCTTATGTATGTATGTATAAATGTATGTGTGTATGCACCAGTTATAGTTCTCAGTATCTTTGATTGAGTTCGCTGTATTACTTCTAGCTCGGAGCCATATTTCCAAATTGGCTTGAGAACTGCATTGTATAGAAGTACCTTGTTCTCCAATTTTAGCGGAGAATGGGCATTTTTTAACCAATCTAGGCTTCTTGCTTTTAATTAAAGTTGTGTTTTCTTAGCTTCGATGGCAAGTTCGATGGCCAAGTAAGCCGTCTGTCAAGGTGGACTCCAAGATATGTGATTTCAGTTATTTGTGGTATATTAGTATTGTTCACAGATAGTGGGGGCAAGTTTGTCTGTTAAGGGTAAAGGTGACGTATTTGCTTTTTGCTCATTAACCTTTATGCGCCAATGTGCTAGCCATTTCTCTAAAAGCCCGATATGAGCTGATAACTGTTGCGTTGCTCTTATGGGACACTTTGAACGACAGTATCATCAGCAAATGTTGACGGTGTTGCGAGACTGGTTATCGGAAGGTCTGCTATGTAAATTATATATAGTGTTGGTCCAAGCACGATACCTTGAGGTACTCCTGCTTAAATTGGATGGTATTCGGATAGGAAGTCTTTACATCGTACTGCGAAACTTTTATGCACAAGAAATGACTCCAGTATTTCATGGGTGTTCTGTGGAAGCAAGGTTTTAATTTTATAAATTAAGCTGTCCAGCCAGACGCGGTCATTCAGAACATTCAGAAAGTCTGAGAAACAATACTCTCGACTTTCAAATGTATCTCGGAGGTTATTAAATTCACTTGTTCGATGGTTCCGTGTTTCTCGCGAAAACCAAATTGGTGGCTTGGACTGGTAATATGGGACTGTGGGTGTTGCATTGTACGACTAAGCAGCATTTCCAATATTTTTGACAGGCACGGCAGGAGACTGATTGGCCTATATGAAGAAGGCTGAGACTTTTCCTTTCCAGCTTTGTGAATCATAGTTGTTGGGCCAAAGCAGCCTGAGCAAAGACGGACGAGCAGCGGCGGATTTATCAGCAGTTTCTTATTAGTTTTGATTATCTCAGTTTTGCATGCGCTTTACTGTTACTTTGCAGCGAATGCGCTATTGAGAGCTTTGTAGAACTGCTGTAGCTCGATGCTTTTGGTGACCCCGACATGATCACAGCGCTTTTTGAATATTGTAATCAGTTAAAAAGTTCCAATGAAACTTGTTGTTTTTGTTGTAAGTAACCGATCACATACATAAATTACATAATGGAGTCTGGAGCTGATGCCGCTGGATCTGCTGCTGTAAGCAGGGGGAGGATGATGCGGAGACGTCAAGAAGTGACATGTAAAGAAATGGAGAAACTGCATCACAAGGTCAAGGCTGCGATGCGGACCGAGGTCTTGACCATTATGACCTTCGAGACAATGGAGAAGCGTCTGCGTGACTGATTTGCCACGCTTCAGGAAGAGTTGGAGGAGCTGAATTATAGTGAAATCGGAAGTGATTTGTGTTGGAAATTCTTTCAGCTCGCCACGGACGTGCACGTCGACATCCAGGTGGAAGTTGATGGTACCAGTGGTGCTGGTATTTCACTCACTCTATACACGCCTGCTCCCTCATTGCCCCCGTTGCCGATGCCAACATTCAGCGGTGGCTATGCCGAGTGGCCGGATTTCTGCGCCCTGTTTACGACGGCGATTTAAATCCATCCTCACTTGACCAAGATGGAGAAGCTCAGGTGAGTTCCGAGACGGCGGACGAAATTGGAGGATGCCTCCGCATCCACATCATCTTTCAAAAGCTGGATCCTGTCACAAAGGCGAAGTGGGAACACACTCTCGCAGGAAAAAATTAGCCTTCCAACTTGGGGATCTATGGCTCGGTTTTTGCAACAAAGATGCCGTACACTTGAGACTGCGGATTTGGCCTTAGCTTCGCATCTGCCAGCGGATCAAGTGAGCCGACGTTGGCCGTTGAATAATCGTTCGTGCTCATTAATGCTGTGCGGTATCCTGTCCGGCCAATAAGCCTGGCGTTGCGACCTCTCGGGCTGCGCCAGCTAACCCGTTTGTGACCCAGTATAGCCACGTTGAAGCAGTGTTCTTTCCAACCGCCAACATTCTCGTTCGTTGCCGATCATGAGAGTTTTTTCCCTGCCGAGCGCTACGTTATTCTGGCTATCTACGTTTACGGTATGCATTGAGGCAGCTGTGGCGTCTCACATCGCATAGTGTCAACCTGGTCAGAACATTGATGTCTCCAACTGGAAGGCTCCTGCTAATGTGGTTCTGGCTTGTTTTTTGATCTGCTTTCAGTTGGGCAAATCCAAATAGGAGACGGTCTGACACTTATGCAGAATATGCGCTTCGGATGGGTAGTTTCTGGTTTCAGCGGTCTCCTGCTTCCGGAGCTCCACCTGCTACTCTCGCGTGACTGAGGAGGTTCAGCTGAAGAAGCTGAACGATCGTCTGGCCACCTATATTGACCGTGTGCGTAACTTGGGGACAGAGAATTCCCGCCTCAACATAGAGGTGCAGACCACCAGGGAAACGGTCACCCGCGAGACGACCAATCTCAAGAACATGTCCGAGGCTGAGCTGCTGGAGACGCGTCGTCTTCTGGATAATATGACCAGGGGTCTTGCCCGTGACGAGATCGATATCAAGCGTCTGTGGGAGGAAAACCGTCTGAAAAAGGAAACCAAGGAGTGCAGCACTTCTGAGGAAAATGCCCGCATGTCCGAGTCGCGTTTCAATGAGCTGAGCAAATTCAACCTGGCCAATGCCGATCGGAAGAAAATTACTGATGAACTGATCGTTATGACGAAGGAGTTGGATCATCAAGAGAAGGAACTAGATAACACTTGTGACCGTCACGGCCAAGAGGTGGCTGAGAACGAGAAGGAGCTTATTCGACTGCGCGAAGCGATGACCCATTAACTGAGTACCAGGGCATCGAGGTCTCATTGGATTTGGAAATCGCTACCTACGACAAGGACTACTATGTGTCAGCTAAAGCCAAAGGCAATGTGGAAAACAAGGAAATCCCTCGGGATCGATTTCCTTGTTCTCCACATTGCAAGGAAATAAGGAAAACGATGAGGTGACTATTGGAGGCTAACAGCTGCAGCGGTTTTGATCAACGACGGCGGTCTATCGACCACCTACAAGTTCCATCGTTCTGCAAAAACTGAACCTTGTTGCCGTACTAAGGATAGTTGTTGGAACGACAAGGTGTGAGGTGTCTAGGCTGTGTCTGATACCCTTCAAGGACTTTCAACGGGAGGAGCACGTTGGGCCAAGCAGCCAAAGCAAAGACAAATAAGCAGCGGCGGACTTATCAGCAGTTTCTAATATGTTTTGATTATCTCAGTTTCGCATGCGCTTTACTGCTACTTTCCAGCGCATGCGCTATTGGGAGCTTTGTGGAACTGCTGTAGCTCGAAGCTATTATTGTTAAACTGTACTTCTTGGCATTCGGCGTGCCTATCTCTCTATCTGTCTATCTGTCTATCTGTCTATTTTTCTGTCTGTCTATCTGTCTATCTGTCTATCTGTCTATCTGTCTATCTGTCTATCTGTCTATCTGTCTATCTGTCTATCTGTCTATCTGTCTATCTGTCTATCTGTCTATCTGTCTACCTGTCTATCTGTCTATCTGTCTATCTGTCTATCTGTCTATCTGTCTATCTGTCTATCTGTCTATCTGTCTATCTGTCTATCTGTCTATCTGTCTATCTGTCTATCTGTCTATCTGTCTATCTGTCTATCTGTCTATCTGTCTATCTGTCTATCTGTCTATCTGTCTATCTGTCTATCTGTCTATCTGTCTATCTGTCTATCTGTCTATCTGTCTATCTGTCTATCTGTCTATCTGTCTCTCTGTCTATCTGTCTATCTGTCTATCTGTCTATCTGTCTATCTGTCTATATGTCTATCTGTCTATCTGTCTATCTGTCTATCTGTCTATCTGTCTATCTGTCTATCTGTCTATCTGTCTATCTGTCTATCTGTCTATCTGTCTATCTGTCTATCTGTCTATATGTCTATCTGTCTATCTGTCTATCTGTCTATCTGTCTATCTGTCTATGTGTCTATCTGTCTATCTGTTTATCTGTCTATCTGTCTATCTGTCTATCTGTCTATCTGTCTATCTGTCTATCTGTCTATCTGTCTATATGTCTATCTGTCTATCTGTCTATCTGTCTATCTGTCTATCTGTCTATCTGTCTATCTGTCTATCTGTCTATCTGTCTATCTGACTATCTGTCTATGTGTCTAACGGTCGATCTGTCTAACTACTTGTCTATATGTCTATTTTTCTATTTGCTTATCTATGTATCAGTCCATCTGTCTATCTGTCTATCTGTCTATCTGTCTATCTGTCTATCTGTCTATCTGTCTATCTGTCTATCTTTCTATCTGTCTATCTGTCTATCTGTCTATCTGTCTATCTGTCTATCTGTCTATCTGTCTATCTGTCTATCTGTCTATCTGTCTATCTGTCTATCTGTCTATCTGTCTATCTGTCTATCTGTCTATCTGTCATCTGTCATCTGTCTAACTGTCTACCTGTGTATCTGTATATCTGTATATCTGCCTATCTGTCTATCTGTCTATCTATCTATCTGACTATCTGTCTATATGTCTATGTGTCTATCTGTCTATCTGTATATCTGTCTATCTGTCTATCTGTCTATCTGTCTATCTGTCTATCTGTCTATCTGTCTTTCTATCGATCCGTCTATATGTTTATTCATCTATCAGTCTATCTGTCTATCTGTCTATCTGACTATCTGTCTATGTGTCTAACGGTCGATCTGTCTAACTATTTGTCTATATGTCTATTTTTCTATTTGCTTATCTATGTATCAGTCCATCTGTATATCTGTCTATCTGTCTATCTGTCTATTTGTCTATCTGTCTATCTGTCTATCTGTCTATCTGTCTATCTGTCTATCTGTCTATCTGTCTATCTGTCTATCTGTCTATCTGTCTATCTATCTGTCTATCTGTCTATCTGTCTATCTGTCTATCTGTCTATCTGTCTATCTGTCTATCTGTCTATCTGTCTATCTGTCTATCTGTCTATCTATCTGTCTATCTATCTATCTGTCTATCTGTCTATCTGTCTATCTGTCTATCTGTCTATCTGTCTATCTGTCTATCTGTCTATCTGTCTATCTGTCTATCTGTCTATCTGTCTATCTGTTTATCTGTCTATCTGTCTATCTGTCTATCTGTCTATCTGTCTATCTGTCTATCTGTCTATCTTGTCTATCTGTCTATCTGTCTATCTGTCTATCTGTCTATCTGTCTATCTGTCTATCTGTCTATCTGTCTATATCTGTCTATCTGTCTATCTGTCTATCTGTCTATCTGTCTATCTGTCTTTCTGTCTATCTGTCTATCTGTCTATCTGTCTATCTGTCTATCTGTCTATCTGTCTAACTGTCTATCTGTGTATCTGTATATCTGTATATCTGTCTATCTGTCTATCTGTCTATCTGTCTATCTGACTATCTGTCTATATGTCTATGTGTCTATCTGTCTATCTGTCTATCTGTCTATCTGTCTATCTGTCTATCTGTCTATCTGTCTATCTGTCTATCTGTCTATCTGTCTATCTGTCTATCTGTCTATCTGTCTATCTGTCTATCTGTCTATCTGTCTATCTGTCTATCTGTCTATCTGTCTATCTGTCTATCTGTCTATCTGTCTATCTGTCTATCTGTCTATCTGTCTATCTGTCTATCTGTCTATATCTGTCTATCTGTCTATCTGTCTATCTGTCTATCTGTCTATCTGTCTATCTGTCTATCTGTCTATCTGTCTATCTGTCTATCTGTCTATCTGTCTATCTGTCTATCTGTCTATCTGTCTATCTGTCTATCTGTCTATCTGTCTATCTGTCTATCTGCCTATCTGTCTATCTGTCTATCTGTCTATCTGTCTATCTGTCTATCTGTCTATCTGTCTATCTGTCTATCTGTCTATCTGTCTATCTGTCTATCTGTCTATCTGTCTATCTGTCTATCTGTCTATCTTGTCTATCTGTCTATCTGTCTATCTGTCTATCTGTCTATCTGTCTATCTGTCTATCTGTCTATCTGTCTATCTGTCTATCATCTGTCTATCTGTCTATCTGTCTATCTGTCTATCTGTCTATCTGTCTATCTGTCTATCTGTCTTTCTGTCTATCTGTCTATCTGTCTATCTGTCTATCTGTCTATCTGTCTATCTGTCTATCTGTCTATCTGTCTATCTGTCTATCTGTCTATCTGTCTATCTGTCTATCTGTCTATCTGTCTATCTGTCTATCTGTCTATCTGTCTATCTGTCTATCTGTCTATCTGTCTATTCTGTCTATCTGTCTATCTGTCTATCTGTCTATCTGTCTATCTGTCTATCTGTCTATCTGTCTATCTGTCTATCTGTCTATCTGTCTATCTGTCTATCTGTCTATCTGTCTATCTGTCTATCTGTCTATCTGTCTATCTGTCTATCTGTCTATCTGTCTATCTGTCTATCTGTCTATCTGTCTATCTGTCTATCTGTCTATCTGTCTATCTGTCTATCTGTCTATCTGTCTATCTGTCTATCTGTCTATCTGTCTATCTGTCTATCTGTCTATCTGTCTATCTGTCTATCTGTCTTTCTATCGATCCGTCTATCTGTTTATCTGTCTATCTGTCTATCTGTCTATCTGTCTATCTGACTATCTGTCTATCTGTCTAACGGTCGATCTGTCTAACTACTTGTCTATATGTCTATTTTTCTATTTGTCTATCATGTATCAGTCCATCTGTCTATCTGTCTATCTGTCTATCTGTCTATCTGTCTATCTGTCTATCTGTCTATCTGTCTATCTGTCTATCTGTCTATCTGTCTATCTGTCTATCTGTCTATCTGTCTATCTGTCTATCTGTCTATCTGTCTATCTGTCTATCTGTCTATCTGTCTATCTGTCTATCTGTCTATCTGTCTATCTGTCTACTGTCTATCTGTGTATCTGTCTATCTGTCTATCTGTCTATCTGTCTATCTGTCTATCTGTCTATCTGTCTATCTGTCTATCTGTCTTTCTGTCTCTCTGTCTATCTGTCTATCTGTCTATCTGTCTATCTGTCTATCTGTCTATCTGTCTATCTGTCTATCTGTCTATCTGTCTATCTGTCTATCTGTCTATCTGTCTATCTGTCTATCTGTCTATCTGTCTATCTGTCATCTGTCATCTGTCTAACTGTCTACCTGTGTATCTGTATATCTGTATATCTGCCTATCTGTCTATCTATCTATCTGACTATCTGTCTATATGTCTATGTGTCTATCTGTCTATCTGTCTATCTGTATATCTGTCTATCTGTCTATCTGTCTATCTGTCTATCTGTCTATCTGTCTATCTGTCTATCTGTCTATCTGTCTATCTGTCTATCTGTCTATCTGTCTATCTGTCTTTCTATCGATCCGTCTATATGTTTATTCATCTATCTGTCTATCTGTCTATCTGTCTATCTGACTATCTGTCTATGTGTCTAACGGTCGATCTGTCTAACTATTTGTCTATATGTCTATTTTTCTATTTGCTTATCTATGTATCAGTCCATCTGTATATCTGTCTATCTGTCTATCTGTCTATTTGTCTATCTGTCTATCTGTCTATCTGTCTATCTGTCTATCTGTCTATCTGTCTATCTGTCTATCTGTCTATCTGTCTATCTGTCTATCTGTCTATCTGTCTATCTGTCTATCTGTCTATCTGTCTATCTGTCTATCTGTCTATCTGTCTATCTGTCTATCTGTCTATCTGTCTATCTGTCTATCTGTCTATCTGTCTATCTGCCTATCTGTCTATCTGTCTATCTGTCTATCTGTCTATCTGTCTATCTGTCTATCTGTCTATCTGTCTATCTGTCTATCTGTCTATCTGTCTATCTGTCTATCTGTCTATCTGTCTATCTGTCTATCTGACTATCTGTATATCTGTTCCTATCTGTCTATCTGTCTATCTGTCTATCTGTCTATCTG